>NW_007054815.1:22751-36641 GCF_000164805.1 Carlito syrichta | reverse complement strand
CAACTCCACAATAAATAAAAAAAAATTAGCCGGGCGTGGTAGCACGTGCCTGTAGTTCCAGCTACTTGGAAGGCTGAGGCAGAAGGACTGCCGGAGCCCAACAGGTCGAGGCTGCGATGGCCGGGAGGGGACACTGCACTCCAGTCTGGGTGACAGAGTGGAGATTCCAACTCAAAAAAAAAAAAAACAAAAAAACAAAAACCTCCATTTATTTTCTTACTGGTCAATCTCAATTTTTTCCCTGTAAGTTGCTCCTTATTTGTGACACCAAATTATTCTCTAGGTTAAAGATTAAGTAAAAATTTTAATATCCTTTCACTAGGACTGGATCCTGAGGAAATAGTCATGGCTGTGTTTAAAGAATTAACTGCAGCACTGATTGCAAAAACAAAAAGTTTTTAAAAATTAAAAATAATAAATAAATTTAACAAATATAATTACCCATACCATTTGATGTTCTTTAATACTACAAAATAATGTAAGAGACAATTTGGAGGAATTTTTTAAAGTATGTGCAATATATTAAGTTTAAAAAGCAGGTTATGAAATAGTATGTTCAGAAAATGTTTTTGTAACTCAACAATTAAATATAAATGTGTAGAAAAAGGACTCAAAAAGCTCAAATTTAATGTTTCTAAGTGGTTGGATTATCAGTAATTTTCTACTTTCTTCTTTCTCCTGGTATTTTCTTTTAAAAAATTTTTAATTGACATATAATAACTCTGCATATTTATGGGTACTATGGATATTCCAATACACAGAATGTATAATGATCAATCAGGTTAATTAGTACATCCATCATCTCAAATATTTATCATTCCTTTGTGCTACAAACATTCAATATCCTCCTTCTAGCTATTTGAAATTACATAATATATTATTGTTGACTATAGTCATCCTATGGTGGTACAGAACATTAGAACTTATTTCTATCTACCTGTAATTTGTAATCTTTTAACAAATTCCTCCCCATCCCTACCTTTCTCAGTCTCTAGTATCCTCTGTTTTACTCTTTACACCTATGAGTTTGACTTTTTTTCTTCTTTTAGTTTCTATATATGAGAACACTGGTGTGTAACTTTCTTTTCCTAGTCTCCTGTTTCACTTAGTGTAATGTCCTCTAGTTCCACCCATGTTGGTGTGAATGACATGAATTCATTCTTTTCTTGTGGCTGAGTAGGTTTCCATGGCGTACATATACTACATTTTCTTTATTCATTTATTGGTTGTTGGACAACTAGGTTGGTTCCATATCTTAGTTATTGCGAATAGTTGCGGCAATAATCATGGGAGTGCAGGTATCTCTTCGATATGCTGATTTCCTTATTTTTTTAGATTAGAAAATACAGTTTATAAAAAAAAAGAAAAAGAAAATACAGTTTATTTTAAATCTAAACTAGAGAGAAAGAGGAGATTCATCTCCCCAAGGTGGGGGAGAGGGCCAAGGCTAAGAAAACATGGCCTGGCCATAGCTCAAAGAGCACATGGCCAACCATAGCTTAGCAAGGTAATGGCCCGATTTCCTTTCTTTTGGTAAATGTCCAGTTGTGGGATTGCTAGGTAAAATGGGTAGTGCAAGTTGTAGTTTTTTGAGGAGCTTCCATATTGTTCTCCACAGTGGCTGTACTAAGACATTCCTACCACATTGTGTAAGAGTTTTCTTTCATTGCACCCTTGACAGTTGTTTTTTGTTTTTTTGATGATGAGCCATCTTAACTTGGGTAAAATGAAACCTCACGGGGCAACCCCACTGGGTCCCCTCCCACTGTGGGAGCTTTTCTGTTCTCTCAATAAATCCTGCTTTCTCACTTAAAAAAAAAAAAAAGATGAAACCTCACTGTGGTTTTGATTTGCAATTCCCCGATGATTAGTTATGTTGAACATTTTTTCATAAATTTTTTGGCCATTTATAAGTCCTTTTTTGAGAAATGTCTGTTCAGATCCTTTGTCCATTTTAAAAACTGAATTGTTTAGTATTTTTGCTGTTGAGATGTTTAAGTTCTTTATATACTCTGGATATTAATCCCATCAGATGCATAGTAAGCAAATATTTTCTCCCATTCTGTAGATTCTCCTTCTACTCTGTTGTTTCCTTTGCTGTGCAGAAGCTCTTTTTAAAAAAGAAACATATGTTTTATTTTAAAGATATGGGGTACAATTCAGGACTAGGCATACAAGTGGACATTATACAGGTAAGGTTTGGGCCTCCCTTTGGTTCCCACTTTGCCTGGTTTGAGATCAGGCACCCTTGTTGATGCTGTGTTCCCCCCTCCACTCTGGCAGTATCTCACTACTGTAAATCCCTTTCTTATAGTATTATGGTAAATGTTCAGGGTCCACTTATGAATGAGAACATGTGGTACTCTGTTCTTTGTTTCTGTGATAGATCACTCAGTATTACTGACTCTAAATCCATCCAAGTTGCTGTGAAGTCCATATTGTTTGTCCTTCTTTATGGTTGCATGATATTCCAATGTGTATATGTACCACATTTTATTTTTATCCAGTCCAGTTTCGATGGGCAGCACAGTTGGTTCCACATTTTTGCTATTGTGAAAGCCTCTTTAGTTTGATATAATTTGTTTGTTTTGCTTGTTGCCTGTGCCTCTCAAGTCTTATTCATAAAATCTTTTCCTAGACAAAAGTCCTAAAGTGTTTCCCCTTTCATAGTTTCACAGTTTCAGGTCTTACATTAGGTCTTTGATTCATTTTATGTTGATTTTTGTACAGAGTGAGAGGCGGCAATTTAGTTTTATTCTTCAGCATATGAATATCCAGTTTTCACAGCATCATTTATTAAAAAGGCTGTTCTTCCTTTCCCCCAATGAGTGTTCTTGGCACCTTTATCAAATATCATTTGGCTGTAGATACATGGATTCATTTCTAGGTTCTCTATTTGTTCCACTGGTTTATGTATGTGTTTTCAGGCCATTACCATGCTGTTTTGTTTACTACAGTTTTGTGATTTATTTTGAAGTCTGCTACTGAAATGTCTCCATTTTTGCTCTTTTTGCTCAGAACCGCTTTGGCTGTTCAGGCTTTTTTATGGCTCTATACAAATTTTGCAATTATTTTTTCTATTTCTGTGAGGAATGTCATTGGTATTTTGATAAGAATTACATCGAATCTTCAGATTGCTCTAAGTAGTATGGTCATTTTTAACATTAATTCTTCTGATTTATAAGCATGAAATGTCTTTTCCATTTGTTTGTGTTCTCTTCAATTTCTTTCATCAGTGCTTTACAGTTTTCCTTGTAGATCTCTTTTTCCTCTGTGGTTAACTTTAATCATAGCTTTTCGGTGTAGCTATTACAAATGAAATTCCTTTCATGATTTTTCAGCTAGTTTCTTGTATAAAACATTACTGATTTTTGGTATGTTTGGTGTATTGATTTATATACTGCAACTTTACTGAATTTTCAGTTCTAAAGGATTTTTTCTAGAGTCTTTATGTTTTTCTATGTAATAAGATCATATAGTATGCAAACAGGGACAATTTGACATCCTCCTTTCCAATTTGGCTGCCCTTTTATTTCTTTCTGTTGCCTAGTTGCTCTGGTTAGGACTTCCAGTACTATGCTGAATAACAGTGGTGAAAGTCGGCATCCTTGTCTTGTTCCAGTTCTTACATGAAAAGCTTTCGGCTTTTCCCATTCAGTATGTTAGTTATGAGTTTGTCATATATGGCCCTTATGCTGAAGTACTTTCCTTCTATACCTAATTAATTGAGAATTTGTATCATGAAGGGATGTTGAATTTTATTAAATGCTTTCTCTTCATTTATTGAGATGATCATATGGTTTTTATTCTTTATTCTGCTGATGTGATATATGACATTTACTAATTTGCACGTGTTGAACTACCCTAGCATATTGTTAGATTTGGTTTGCTAGTATTTTGCTAAGGATTTTTGCACCTGTATTCATCATGGACACTGGGCTTCGGTTTTCTGTTTTTGTTGTATCCTTGTCTGGTTTTGGTATCAAAGCTATGTTGGCCTCACAGAACGAATTAGAGAGAACTCCCTTAATTTTAATTTTTAGAATAGTTTGAGAATAATTGATATTGATTCTTTTTAAAGGTTTGATCAAATTTAGTGGTGAAGTCATCTGACCCTGGACTTTTGTTTGTTGGAAGACATTTTATGACTGATTCAATCTTCTACTTGTTACAGGTTTATTCAGGTTTTCCATTTCTTCTTGCTTCAATCTTGGTAGGTTGTAAGTGTTGAATAATTTATCTGTTTCCTCTAGTTTTTAAAAAAACTGATTGGCAAACAGGTATTCATAGTAATCTCAAATGATTCCTTGTATTTCTGTGATACCCACTGTGATGTTTCTTTTTTTGTTTCTGATTTTATTTGGGTCTTCTTTTTTCCTTAGTTAGGTTTGATGATTTACCTTTTCAAAAAACCATCTTTTTGCTTTGCTAGGCTTTCATATTTTTTGGTCTCAATTTTGTTTATTTTGGTGCAGATCTTCATTATTTCTTTCCTTCCACTAATTTTTCCTTCTACTATAAAGTCAGTTTATATCTTTTAAATAATTTAAACCCTTTACATTCAAGGTTACTATTGATAGGGGAGGACGTGCTCCTGTCTTTTCATAGTTTTCTGGATGTTTTGTATATTCCTTGTTCCTTACTTATTTTCTTATTGTTTATTTTTGCAGTTGGTGGTTTTCTACACTGATAAGGGCTTACTCATTTATCTTTCTTTTTTGAGCTGTATCAGTGAGCTTTAGTTTCACATATTTTCATGATGATAGTTATCATCTTTTCATTTTCAGATGTCAGACTACCTTGAGCATTTTGTGTAAGAACAGTCTAAAGATTGCTTGACTGATTATTTATCTATTTATTTCTGTCATGTGCTTGGCATAATATTATTGGCTGATAGTTCAGTTTTTTTCCTTTACTATATGAATATATTATCCCATTGTCTCCTGGAACGTAAGTTTAGTTTAATGTTTTTCTCTTGTTGCTTTTTGAAATCTTTCTTTGTCTTTTTTTTTTTTTTTGAGTTGGAGTCTCACTCTGTTACCCAGACTGGAGTGCAGTGGCCGCTCCCAGCCACCGCAGCCTTGACCTGCGGGGCTCTGGTGATCCTTCCGCCTCAGCCTTCCAAGTAGCTGGAACTACAGGTGCGCGCTACCACGCCCGGCTCATTTTGATTTATTGTAGAGATGAGGTCTCGCCAAGTTGCCCAGCAGGGTCTCGAACCCACGGGCTCAGGCAATCCACTCACCTCAGCCTCCCAAAGGCGCGGGATTACAGGCTGAGCCACCGAGTCCGGCCTTTCTTTGTCTTTGACTTCTAGTAAATTGACTATGTCTTGGAGAGAATCTATTTAGGTTGATTCTAATTGGGGTTCTTTGAGCTTCCTGAACCTGCATGTCTATCTCTCTTCCAAGATATGGGAAGTTTTCAGCTTCTATTCTATTTCATTACATGTTTTCTATACCTTTCTTCCTCCTCTTTTCCTTTTAGACTGTCCATAACATGAAGTGCAAATATTTATTTACTTAATGGTGTCCCATAAATCCTGTAGACTTTCTTCATTCTTTTTTTTTTATTTTTGTCTGCCTCTGTTATTTCAAAAGATCTGTCTACAAGTTCAGAAATTCTTCCTTCTGCTTGGTCTAGTCTGCTGTTCTTCAAGCTCCTGATTGTATTTTTTTAATTCTTTCATTGAATTCTTCAGCTCTAGGACTTATGTTTGGCTCTTTTTTTGGTATCTATCTCTTTGTTGAATTTCTCATTCAAATTATGAATTGTTTTCCTGATTTCATTGAACTGTCTATCTGTATTTTCTTGTATCCCACTGAGTTTGCTTAACCTTATTATTTTGAATTTTTTCTGGTATTTAATATATTTCTATATAATTGGGGTCTATTACTGAAGAATTATTGTTTTCCATTGGAAATGTCATATTTTCTTGCTTTTTCTTGCTTCATATTGTCCCCATGTTGATTTCCATGCATCTGGCAGAAAAGTTACCTCTTCCAATTTTATAGAACAGGTTTCATAGGTAAAGACTTATTCGTATAAATGGGTCTTAGGGTACTGGCTTGGCAGAGTGTATTGGCTTTGATTTTAGGTAGCATAGTCTCTGTGTAGTTTTCTTAGCTGTCATTTATACTACTGATGTTTGTGTCTTAATGGCCTAGGCTGAGAGAGTTTGAGAAGGCACTGGTGCAGCTTTGCTAGGGAGAGTAGACTCAGGGCTGTTTCTCAAGTCAGAGGTACATGCGTGGACAAACTGGGTTGGCTAATTTAAGGCCTGGTCAATTTGGAGTCTGGCCCTGAACCACAGGGCTGCTATTTTGCCCAGGAGCAAGGCATGTGGTTGCTCAGCTGCCCTGGGGATGTGTCTGGTACAACAGCCCAGAAGATTGTTTCTTAGGCGTGGGACCTGAGTGCATGACTGCTCATCTAGCTTGGGTAGCCGTGGGGCTATTTATCAGGTCTAGGATGTGGGCACATGGCTAGTTAGCTAGACTGAGTGCGTGTCTGCCAAAGGTAGCTCATGGGGCTGTTTCCCAGGCCTGGGGTGAGGTCTCACAGCTTCTCAGTTGACCTGGATGCATTTCTGCTGGGGTGGCCCATGGCACTATTTCTAAGGCCAGAGACATGTGCAGGCAGCTGGCTGGCTGGCCTTGGGGTTTGTCTGCTGGTGGCAGCCTACGGGGCTGTTTGTTTCTTAGGCCCAGGGCAAGGCTGCTCAGGCAGCCTGAGTGCAAGCCTATTCAGTCAGTCTGAGAATGTGTATGACAGGGGCAATCCTTTGTAGCTGCTTCCTAGAGCTAGGATGTGGACACATAGCTGCTAGGTTGGATGAGAACATGTTTGCTAGGGGTGGCCCACAGGGGCTGTTTTTTAGGCCTGGTCAGAAGCACATAATTGCTTGACTGGTCTGGGGCATTTCTGCTGGGAGTGACCCATGGGGCTGTTTCTCAGGCTCTGACTTCAAGTGCAAGGCTGTTGGGCAAGCCAATGGCATGTCTTGATGGGGCACTGAGGGGTTGTTTCTCGGGTGCTGAATTTAGGCATGTGGCTGGCCCCGGGGTGCATCGGCTGCTTGAAAGTTTAGGGGCCTCTCCTCCTTGAGGGAGAGCATGCAGCAGTTTGGCAGACTGAAGGGCAGGTTCTGTAATTGAAGTATGTCTGTCTGTAGCATTTGCTTTTGTCTGCCATTATGGGTGTAATACTATTCAGTGATACATAAAATCTTGTACTATAAAAGTATATGTATCAAACAAATTATGTATCTTTTATCTACAAGAAAAATTTTAAATTATAAAAACAGAAATAATGTGCTAATCAGAATAGGAACCCTATTCTGTAACACTGTAACCAGACACTGTAACATATGGGTGTTTCTCAAACCTTAAAAGTTACTATTATATGTAGTCTTAAATGTATACTTGTTTCCTGTTATTAATCTGCATTCAATATAATTTGTTTTCCCAATGATGAGAACATGTAATTTTCTCATACAGACATAATACAGGCAAAAGGCAAGACAAATGCATGCACAATACATATAACAGTTTAATGGGAAAATATAACCCCCAAATTTAAAACTTACTGTTCATGGAAATCCAGCATTGGTGGTTCAAATCGTATGGGCCTGCAGTTACCCCGGTACAGAGATATACTACAAATAAAAAGAAAACATAAGCAATTCTTCAAAATATGTTTCCCCAACCTATAGATATGACTTTTATCATAACAAAGCATTCTTAAGAAAAATAGAGCCTAATGTTCTATTAGAAATTTTCATTACTATTTAACTAAAGGAAATCAATAAATGTCTTAAAAAATGAAAAGAAAATGTGGGAGTATATTTCTTGTTCAAGTATGTGAAAAGAGAAAACACTTAGGGAGAATGAATGTTAAAATGTATCTGGCTGATATAATTCGTAACAATATACTTTAATATGTTCACTTGGATTTTTGATGATAAATTATTAATAAAGAGTTAATACAACTACATATATTAGGCAGACAATATACGGAAACAAACATCATGATCACATTGTAACTAAAATGACAAACAACTCAGTGTAAATGAATTTGTGATAAAAATATCTAAGAACTAAAACATAAATTTCATCTGAGTTTGGAACACACTGATTTATGATATCCTGGTCTAAGTATTTTAGTATCATTTCTAACTATCCCACTTGATGCCAGAACTTCTCAATAAAACAAATTTCTGAATAGCAAACCTCAGATATCATCATGACCTAGCACTGATGCAGCATATTAAATAAATGGACTACGGGGGCTGGGCAGTGGTGGTAGTTCACAAACCTGAAGTTAGTTATCTGTTTATAGACTGAGAGCGTCAGAAATTTAGTCAGTCACTAACGTTTTTAAATACGAGATTTTGATCTTTCTGCTTTAAAAAACGATATCAGGGCAAAACCCATGCTGTGAAACTACTTTGGATCCATCGCCACTGCAATTCACAAACGCACAAACTTCTAAATGATACGGTAATTTCACTCAGGAGATACAGGAAATAATTACAAATAGAAAAGGACATTCACAAAATGTAAGAAATTTGGCTTTACTTCAATTCCATAAAGATTAAATAGTCTGAGTAGTCAAATAATTCAGCTGAAAGTAATAAACATATTTTCAGCTTTACCAATACAGAGATTTCCGTTGTGTTGCTTGCTGACCCCTCTTCATGGGTTAAACAGAAAAGATGGCAGGAATTGTTAGGAAGATGGTAGCAGACCCAGTCGGACTAAGTGAGTCCCAGTGTGAGTGAGTGAGAGTATGGAAAATTCTGCACGTGTTGGTGAGTAAGTGGGCATATGAGTGGCTGACTGCACAGGGACTTGGGAGTAAGTGGCCAGTGCTCTCCCAGTTAGGTGGCTGGTGGTCTTCTTGGACCCTAGTGCTTCCTGGGGCACAGAAGCCACGCACCATTTTTAAAAAATCAACAAAGCCCTTCCTGGGAAGAGACTTCCAGGAGAGACTGCTGGCTCCAAGCTCTGCCTCACCATTGCAACGCCTGGCCAGACTCTGGCAACAAGGGCTGCAGAAGGAGCACAGTGACGGAGGCCAGAAGAAGAGGCCCACTGGAGTAGGCAAAGGAGGCACCCTATCACTATCTCTAAAGTGCTCCAGATTGCTCACCAGACCTGACCTGACCTCTGTGACCAGTGGATTAACTACTCAGGGGTTAAACGTGACTGAGAGGGACTATCTCAAAACTACAAATTCCAGTGGGACAGGACAAGTGCTTAGTCTCAGGCTCCCCACGCCCTACCCTGATTTAGCCATGGGGCAAAGGGTATGGCTGGAAAACAATGAGGAAAACTTCCAAAGATATCAGTGGTGAGTTCAGGGCTGACTCAACCCCTTCCTCCCCAGCAATCCTCTGAATGTAAGACCCACATGTCTGGGGAACCATTAAGAGTGTTAGCCGGGCTCGGTGGCTCAGCCTGTAATCCCGCGCCTTTGGGAGGCTGAGGTGAGTGGATTGCCTGAGCCCGCGGGTTCGAGACCCGCCTGGGCAGCGAGACCTCATCTCTACAATAAATCAAAAAATCAGCTGGGCGTGGTAGCATGCGCCTGTAATTCCGGCTACTTGGAAGGCTGAGGCGGAAGGATCGCCGGAGCCCAGCAGGCGAGGCTGCAGTGGCCAGGAGCGGCCACTTCACTCCAGTCTGGGTGACAGAGTGAGACTCCAACTCAAAAAAAAAAAAAAGAGTGTTGGACCAAGGTGGAGTCTGGACAACAGCTGCAATAGGAGGACTCCACTCCAGAATAAGCCTGGCTGGGACACCTCCCCACAGATACCTGGGGAAGAGACAATCCTGTACCTCCCCACTGCCCCCTCCTCCTTCCCTGGGCCAGACACTGGGAAGATTGTGTATGAAGCCAAAGCTCAGAAGGAGACAGCAGAGGAGTAGCAGAGAGGAACAATTACAGAACCCGCCACAAGAGGGAAGATTTTGGTTTTTTTTAGTTTATTGATTTTTCCTTTGTGCATGAATGTGCACGTGAGGGTTCAATATGTATCCCCCTTCACCCACCCTTTTTTTCCTTCTTTCTTCTTTTCTTTTTTGTTTAGGTTTATTTGAGTACATGAAGGACTGAACGTTTAGCTTTCCATTTTTTGTTTGTCTGTTTTTGCTTTTTTGTTCTTCTTTTTTTTTTTTAAGTTCAGTGTGTGTGAATACATGTGTGAGGGTTTGATACGAATTCCTGTTTTTTCCTTCTCTTCTCTTTTTATTTTTCCTTCTCCTTTCATTCTGGATAGGGCATGTGTCTGTGTGTGTTTCGATTTCCTGTTTTTTGTTGCCGTTTTTTATTCTGTTTTGCTTTGTTGTTATTCCAGTTTGTTTGGGTGTGTGTGTGTGTTTGTGTGTGTGTGTTCAATTGTTTTTTGCTTTCGTTTCTGCTCTTGTTGTTCTGTGTTTTATTTATTTATTTATTTTAATTTTTTTCCATCTCATTTCATTCTACCTTTCTTAGTTCTCCTCATTGCTGTTACTGTATCATGGACTGAGGCGGTAAATACGTGTACCCATTGCATCGACAGATAGAGTGGTGGTGGGGAGTGAGTCTTAGGGAACTTGTACCACAGCCAGTGAACACAGTGATTTGCAAGTAATTTCTGAATCCAAGCTCCCCATCCTTCATATTCGACTCTCAAAATTATAAGAGACAGCAAAGCTTCCCACCCTCAGCCCTGTTTCAAAATAGAACAAATTCAGAGCCCCAATCAGGAAAGAAAAGAGAGCTGAGCAAATATCAGAAGTGAAGGCCTCCTCCACTGCCACTGAATAATGGAACTAAAGATAAAAGTAAAAGATCTGTCACATGAGGGAAAAAAAAATCAATGGAAGAACACAAGTAATTCCCAATGTAACAAAGAAAAAAATGCCTGAAAATCAGATCTTCAGAGTCCAAACAACAGAAGTTACCATCAGGTCCCAGAATACAACAGAGATTAGGAAAGGATGGAAAGAGTAAATAAAATGTAAGAAAGACAAGTTGCAACACTGAAACAACTTGTAATAGAGATTTTGGACATAAAAAATTTCATCTAGGAAAAAAATAACAAGATGACAAACATAGAAAGCAGAAATAATCAAGCAAAAGAAAGAATATCAGAATGTGAAGACCAAAACATGGAACTAGCCCAATCGATAAAAAACATAGAAAGAAAACTCACAAAGAAAGAACAAAGTCTCCAAGACACGTGTGATTATATCAAGAGGCTGAACCTACACATGACTGGTATTACAGAAGAAGAGGAGGAAATGGAGAACACCTGGGAGCAAGTATTCCAGGAGGTTATCCAAAAAACTTTTCCCATCTCATAAGAGACATGATCATCCACATAAAAGAGATAAAGGGAACCCCTACAAGACAGCAAATGAGAAGACCAACCCCTAGACACATACTAATTCACCTAACACAAAGTAGGCACAAAAGAAAAAAATCCTAAAGGTAGCAAGAGAGAAAGGTCAGATTACCTACTGGGGAAAACCAATCTGAATATCAGCAGACCTATTGACAGAAACACTACAAGCTAAAAGGGACTAGAATCCAATATTCAAAGACCTCAAAGATAAACAGCTTCAACCATGAACTTCCTACCCACCCAAGCTCAGCTTCACCAGTGACGGAGAATTAAAATCCTACCCAGATATCCAATCCCAAAGAGATTATGCAGCTTCCAGACCAGCTCTGCAGGAGACGCTTTAAAAGGTGTAAAACACAGACAAAAGAAAAAAAAGAAAGACCACACACTTCCCAAGAGAACAGTAGAAAATAGAATCAACAGAGAATATGTTGTGACTGCAAACTTGAAAACACACACATACATCAACCCAAAAGATAAAAGAAAACAAAGAAAAAACTTTTAAGAACCTCATGTGAGGTTCTTAAAGGGTTTTATCAGACAAAACAACCTTTAAGCTATCAAAAATAAAAAAGATACAGAAGAACACTGCATAATGATCAACCCACCAACAAGAAGTATCCATCCTAAACATCTATGAACCCAGCACAGGAGCCCCTGAGTTTATAAAGGAACTACAAAGTAAACTAAAAAAAATTTTGATTCTAACACCATTATACCTGGAGACTTAAATACCCCCACTAATAATCCTGGATAGATCATCAAGGCAAAAAATCAACAAAGAGATCTGGAACCTCAATATGATACTTGACCAAATGGACTTAATAGATACTTACACAATACTCTACCCAACAACCACTGAATATACATTCTACTTATCACCACATGGAACATACTCCAAGATCGATCACATCCTTGGCCATAAATCAAGCATAAGTACATTTCGTAAGATCAAAATACTGCCATGCACCTTTTCAGACCACACTGGAATAAAAATAAATGCCAACAAAATTCCCCCCAAACCCAGAAAGACATGGACACTAAACAACATGATGCTAAACAACTACTAGATCAACACAGAAATCAAAACAGAAATTAAAAGATTATTGAAAAAAATGAAAATGAAGAAACATTCTACCAAAACTTCTGGGATGCCACAAACTCAGTTAAGAGGGGAATTTATATCTCTATGAGCACACATCAAGAAAGTGGAAAGATCACAAGTTATACAGACTAACAGATCACCTAAGGGAACTGGAAAGATAAGATCACCAAAACACCAAAACCCTAACTTTAGCAGAAGGATCAAGATCAACAAAGTAAAAGCCTAAATACAGAACACAGAAGACATAAATATCATAGAAAAAAAAATCAACAAAACAAAAAT
Organism: Carlito syrichta; assembly: GCF_000164805.1. NCBI lineage: Eukaryota > Metazoa > Chordata > Mammalia > Primates > Tarsiidae > Carlito > Carlito syrichta. The sequence goes on along the minus strand of NW_007054815.1, from coordinate 23,862 downwards.
TGTTCTTTGAAAGAATAAACAAGATTGATGGACCCCTCGCCAGAATGACCAAGAAAAAGAGAGAAAAAGCTCAAATAAACACGAGAAATGCAAAAGATCAAATCACAACTGACCCTGAAGAAATACAAAAGATATGCACACCTGTATGGAAACAAACTTGACAACTTAAATGAAATAGAGGACTTTCTGACATCAAACAACATCCCAAGGTTGAAACAAGAAGATGCTGAGATACTAAGTAGACCAATAACCACCCTAGAAATTGACTTCATCATAAGAAAACTATATATTAAAAAAAGCCCCAGGCCAGGCTCAGTGGCTCAGTCTGTAATCCCATGCCTTGTGAGACTGAGGTGAGTGGATTGCCTGAGCCCGTGGGTTCGAGACCCGCCTGGGCAACTTGGCAAGACCTCATCTCTACAGTAAATAAAAAATTAGCTGGGCGTGGTAGCGCACGCCTGTAGTTCCAGTTACTTGGAAGGCTGAGACGGAAGGACTGCCGGAGCCCAGGAGGTCTATGCTGGGGTGGCCGTGGGCATGCCACTGCACTCCAGCCTGGGTGACGGAGTGTGACTCTAACTGAAAAAAATAAAGTGGACAAAAAACATGAATGGACACTTCTCAAAAGAACATATACGGACAACCAACAGACACATGAAAAAGTGCTCAACCTCACAAATCATCAGAGAAATACAAATCAGAACCACATTGAGAAGCTACCTAACCCCAGTAAGAATGGCCATCATTAATAAAACAAACAACAACTGATGCTGGCGAGGATGTAGAGAAAAGGGAACGCTTGTACACTGCTGGTGGGAATCCAAACTAGTTCAACCTCTATGGAAAACAGGATGGGGACTTCTAAAAGAACTAGATACTGACCTTCCATAGGACACAGCAATCCCCCTATTGGAAATATACCCACTCTACAAAAAAGATGCAAAAACATGGAACCAACCATGCTGCCCAATGAAACTGGACTGGATTTAAAAAATGTGGTACATATACATGATGGAATATTACATTGCCATAAATAAGGACAAATACATGGACTTCCACAGCAACTTGGATGAATTTAGAGTCTACAATACTCAGTGATCTATCACAGAAA
>NW_007054815.1:2624-22612 GCF_000164805.1 Carlito syrichta | reverse complement strand
GGGGAGGGAGACACAACATCAATAAGGGTACCTGATCTCAAACCAGGCAAAGTGGAGACCAAGGAGAGGCTCAAACTTTATCTGAATGATGCCCACTTGTATACCTAATCCTAATTATATCGCACATTTTTAAAATAAAACATAAATTTTCAAAAAATAAAGATATGACAAGGTACCAAAAGAATTTGGGGATAGGGAAGATGTCTTCAAATTCACATGCATGCACATATTTTCAAGGTACCTGAGGTCAAACAACTCCCCTGTTTTCACAGGGAAGCTGTGTTTAAAAGGGGCCTGTGTTTAAAAGGGCCCAAGACTCCTGGCTCTGACTGAGTTCCTTCTCTGGGGGTTTGCAGGTAGATCCCTGGCAACTGAGAGCAGCAGTGGTCAGTTCATGTAAATCAGGAACAGCCACAGGAGAAGTCACTAAGGAGTTACAAAGCTGATCCCTCACAAAACAAGAGGAGTTTCAGTTCTGAGTAAAAGCGCTCCTCTGTGCACACCAGACAAAGCATGATACACAACTGTGAATTTATGACACATAAATTCAGACTTAAATCTGGTTTTCCATACACAATGCAGAGAAATACAAGATATAATGTAACATAATTTGCTATTCCCTCTTCACCAAAAAGTCAGGGGGAAAAGAGGGGGGGATCTGCAGGAATTCCCCAGAAGGAGCTGAAAGTATGTTATATAAGAGAAAGCTTTACCTTTTCTGCTGATACGAACTGAGTCCAAGTGTTGTCTCAGTCTGTGAAAAGAAGAAAATAATAATGAAAATATTGAAACCAAGTAATTATGCTACAGACATATGAAATATCCAAAATATTTTACTGTAATTCAACTTTGATCTTATATCCACTTGGATTTCCCATAATTCAAATGAGAGAATGATCTGGACCAAATTTTAAACAGCCAAGGAAGTAGTATAAAGTAATGCGACTGGTTTTTAGAATAAAGTTTGCCAAACCAATACATCCCATGGGAACAGTCATCTCTACCATCACTTTGTGAAGCTACCAGGCCTTTCATCTTGATCTTTACCAACGGTGCCAGGTGCCAGTGTGCAATGGTTCCGCTGTTACAGAGCACAGGGGATGTGCGTGCAGACGGTCATCTGAAAACTAAATATGTATTTATACATTTTTATAGAATTATAAAAATATTGGAAAGGTGCTGTGAAAAAAATTAAATAGGTGATACACTTAAGTATGTCACGAGGGAAGGGCTGTCTGAAGAGATGATACTTATATGAAACTCAAGGGATTAAAAAGAGAGCAGTGTGGCAGTGGGACGAGTAGTGGTGAAGGAAAATATCATATGCGAAAGCCCTCACAGAGGAAAGAGCTGGGTGTGTTTGACAGACAGACAGCAGGTCTATCTGGCTGAAGCTTAGAGAGAAGGGAAAGAGAGGCTGGATGTCTAGGCCGAGGACAAATAATGCTGTGCCCTATTGAGAAGTCATGGCAAGAAGTCTGGACTGTGTTGCACTCTAAATGCAATACAAGGAGTGTGAAGGAGTAAGAGAGAGAGAAACAGAGATAGACAGGGTCTACTTTAAGTTTTAAAGATATTGTTCTGGCTGTAGCATAGAGGATCGATTAGATGAGGATAACAGAGAAAGAAGGAAGTAAGGCAACAGCTGTAGTTCAGGTGATGAAGGAAAGGAAGTTCTTAATGATGTATGAGAAAATGCCAACACTCTAAGGAACACCATCGGTGAACTTCTCCTAAAAGGTCAGCTGCTATGTAATAATGAGAAAAAGCAGCAGAAATGTGCCATTATTTTTTCCCAATAATATATGTTATTTTGAAACGGTATTGTGGAGAATGTATACAGGGAAAATATGGCAGATGTGGGAAAATGTCCTTATTTTTAGAAGATGCATACCAGTTAAAGTGTAAGGGTGTCTGTAATTTTCCTTAAAATGTTTCTGCAAAATAATTTTTTATGTAAATATGACAAAATGTTAATAACTATTGGGTCTGAGTGGTAGACAAGTGGGTATTCATTGAACTCTTCTATATTCTGTGAAGAAAAATTTATCTTTTTTATTATGAAAATTATGTACATACCCCACAGAATGAGAGAAAATATTTGTAAATCATATACCTGATAAGATATCAATAACCTAGAATATATTAAAAAATTCCTACAACTCAGTAAGACAAAAAAAAAAAAACAACAACCTGATTAAAAAATGGGCAAAGAACTCAGACATTTCTCCAAAGGAAATAAATAAATTGCCAGCAGGCACATAAAAAGATGCTCAACATTACTAATCACTAGGGAAATGTAAATCAAAACCACAATGATACTGCTTCATGCCCATGGATGAATCGCCAAATAATTATGCTGAATGAAATAACACAAACCCTAAAAAAGATACATTCCCTATGATTCCATTTATATAAAATGTTTCAGTCACTCTATTCCTAGATATCTACCCAAGAGATACAAAAGCATTCTCTCAACACAGCCTTACGTGTTGAGAGAATGGGGAAGATCACAATAGATACTATTTTTTTCTAAATTAATTTGAGAAATAAAGGCTTATAAACATATCTTAAAAGTATATCTGAAAATTGAGCCCCTATATCAAGAGATTATAAACAAATGAAACAATAAAAAAGCATAAAAACTTAGATGGAAAAGATTAAACACATTTACAGTAAAATAAAATAAACTTATCTATTTAAAAAAGACAAAAGAATTGTGACAAGTTAAAACCCATCTATAAATACTTAATACAAAATAATGCAGAAATGTCAAAAGTCAAAGAGCAAGCAAATAAGGATTACATTAATAACTTTACAATGAAAATACTTGATATGAAAACATTTTTATAGCACAACAGTGAAAAGAAAACAGGAAAAAATACTGTGACTGAACTGTAAGCCAAGGGTAAGAATAGACAATTCACTAAAGAAAAATAAATGGCCAATAATCATATGAAGAAAATGATCCACCTCATTAGACAGTAAAGCAATCCCTAGAAGACAATGAAGTTTCACATTTCACCTCCTGATTGACAGGAGTTTTTAAACTTTATAAATTCACATCCAGAAATAAGCGTCTATCAAGAGTACTCAGGGCCCTAGAAAATGCCTGTGCCATGTATTTTTGAACCTCCTATCAAATATTAAGACATAACTACAACATTTTAGAGGAAATGTCACTGAATCACAGAAAAAGTTAGTAATTCTCAACTTGCAAATTCTCTAATCACCATGTCTCCTGAGAACAGAGACTCTTTTCCACACACAATTCAGACCTCACGCTTCTGTTACATTTTAGGACTCCAGCCTCAGCCTCATTTACCACTAGGCTACAGATTCCAGACCAATCCGAGTACAATCTCTTTCAGAAAGCACCCTTCAACACCAAATAGGGATATATGGGAAGAAAATGAACCATTCTTCCAATCAAATAGGCCAGTCTCTTCAAAAATATCTATGTGATATTCTCTCACATATTTACTAAATTATCTTGTAAAAATAATACATGATAATTTTATCCCTGTAACTCAGTGGTTCTCAATTGAAGGCAATTTTGTTCCCCCAGGAGAATGCTGACAATGTCCAGAGGCATTTTTGTGTGAGGGAAGAGAGAGGGGAGGTTTCTGGGTTTCATCAAATTCTCAAAAAGCTAAAAAGGTATTTTTGATTGTCACAAATCAGGGGGCTACTAGCATCAAGTGGGTAGAGGTCACGGACTGCACCCTACAATGCACAAGACAGACTTTCCTCTACCCCCAATGAATCATCTGATCTAAAATGTAAATACTGCCAAGACTGAAAACCATGCTATAACCTCGGTTTTATAAACAGATATCAGCAATTTTTATTTTCACTTGTACTAACATCTCCTTGCATTATAATTCAAAGTGCATAATTGTTTTAAACAACTGTGTCTCTATCTCCAGTGACTCTTGCAGTTCTTAACACACTGGAGATAGATACAGGATTATATTATAGATAAGAAAACTAAGCCTCCAAATGATTTAAATCTGCACTCCAGAATTAAGCAGCAAGAGTCAGAATTCAAATCCTCTGATCTGGTCAATTATTGCATATACATTATAGCATACCCTTAATAAGTATATGCCTAATAGTGACTCCTTTTAGCTAACACAAACTGAAGTTGGCCATAATATTGCTAAAAACTTTTAACATGGCTACCCTTTTATACTGCATTACTGTTAAACAGAAGATTTTAAGTAGTTAGGAAAAAAAATCAACTAAATGAAATTTACTACCAAATTACATATGTGTTAGTTGTGTACACAGCACCGGGTGCTTAGAAACAAGACAAGATCTGCACCATCCTAGATGGTACAGGTGGGACATGTACACAAATCAGCAGTACCAGGAAACCACACTGAGCAGCAGTGAGTGTCACATACTGTACATCTTCCCCCAGGGATATGCTTGAGAAGAGGAGCAAAGTGTCATTGCAGGTGATCAGACTATGCTTCTTGGTCACTTTCAGATAAAAAAAATACATACTTCTCCAGGACTGGGGTAAAGGTAGGTAGAGGGAGAGGTTTGCTTTTGGTTATGAAAACCTCAACATGTGACCCTGGGTTGGGTTCTCATCAACCCAACTTCCCCCCACAAGATTCTCTATGAATAATCTCATATTGACAATGGATAAGATATCTGCGAGGCAGTTTTAACTCAGCAGAGGGGCCATCACTGACTTTTCTTTTTAACTGTTTTGTTATTTTTAACATAAATTTTCATTGAGATAATTGTAGGCTCATATACAGTTGTAAGAAACAATGTAAGGAGGCACATTTTACACAATTTCCCAAATGTAACACTCTGTAAAAACTATGGCATAATAACATAACCAGGATAGTGACACTGGTACAATCCATCTATCTTGTTCAGATTGCCACAGTTTTGTTTGTACTAATTTGTATATGTGGATGTGTATTTAGTTCTATACAATTTTCTCTGCTGTGTAGGTTATGTACCAACCACCACAGTCAAGACACAGAATAGTTTCAGCACCTCAATAGTTTCAGATCTAGTATATTGCCCTTTTATACCCACCATCCTCTCCCAAGCCCTGGGAACCACTACTCTGTTATTCAAGTCTAAAATATTATCATACATATGCAACCTTTTGAGACTGGCCTTTTTCAGTTAGTCTAACTCTGTGGAGATTAATCCAAATTGCTGTGTGCATCAACAGTTTATCCCTTTTTACTGCTGAATAGTATTCCATGGTTGTTTTCAATTTGGGGCTATTACAAAAGAACTGCTACTAACATTCATTTGAAGGTTTTAATGTAGATACAAATTTTCATTTCTCTAAGAGAATGCCTGAGTGCAATTCCTGGGTCATATAGTAACACATGTTTAGTATCATAAGAAACTACCAAGCTGTTTTTACAAGGTAGCTCTACCATTTACATACCCACCAGCAATGTATGAGTGATCCAGTTTCTCCACATCCTTGTCAGCATTTGATGCTGTCACTATTTTGTGTGCGACGGGTGGAGGGTTACTTACATTTTTCTAGTGGCTAATGATGTTGAACAGCTTTTCACGTCCTCTTTACCATCTGTAAATCCCCTTTAGTGAAATGTGTACTTATGTGTTTTGCCTGCTTCCTAAATGTATTGTTTCTTTACTAAATGTAGAGATTCAAGAGTTCTTTATATATTCCAGAAACGAGGTCCTTTGTCAGATATGTGGCTTGCAAATGTCTCCTAGTCTATATTTTATCTTTATTTCTTCACAGAATAAGTTTTTAATTATCAGTCTGTCCTTTATAGACTGCACTTCTGGTGTCAAGGCTTTGACATCAAGAACTCTTTGCCTAGTCCTGTATCCTAAAGCTTCTTTCTTATGTGTTTTCCCTAAAGGTTTTATTATAGTTTTACATTTAAGTCTATGATTTCTTTTGTATAAGGTTTGAGGACTATCTAGGTACTTTTGATATCATTTTAATATTTTTTGGTGTTCCTAGTTTTTAAAACTTTTTTTGAGCCAGCTATTAATCTTCTTTTGCACCACACATTTTCACCATAGAAGTCAAGGAATAATAGTGTGAAAGAAGTAGAAAGTCAAAATGGGGAGCAGGTGCCTCTGTCCTCACTAGCCAAATAACCTTGTATGGAGTAGCATCTGTCAACTGCCAACGGCTACAGAGACTCTGCTGCGGTCCTTCTAGCATCCCACACAACTCTTCACTACAGCCACAGGTCAGCAACTTGACATGATGAGCAATAGCTGCTTTGGGTGTAAACTTAATTGTTATATTGTAAAACTGACTATGTGGGATGAGAAAACAAAGCTACATTTGCAGAGAAAATAATCACTGAAAGGAAATAAAGTATTAACTAGTATTACATTTGAGTAGTGGGCTACAGGGGTAAGCCTTGTCTTGCCCTACTCTGTACCACAGTGGTTAAGAACTTAGATTTTAGAGTTAAATGCCTGGTTTTGAATTCTAGTTTTTTCACTTACTAGTCCCTTATTTAGTTAAGTTACTTAAACTCCCTGTACTTTAATATAATCACTTGTAAAATATTCATAAAATTAATACCTATCTCATGCATTTAAGAATTTAGAAGAGTACCTGGCACTTGGCAATCTCCAATAAATATGAACTATAATTATTTTTCAAATTTTTTACAAGTATATCTTTTTATTATTATAGAAGTGCTTTATTTTAATTTAAAATAGGATGGGTAACTCTAGGCCTGTGTGTAAGTCAAAATCACAGCTCCTTCTCCCTTCCTCTTTCTTCTGAGATAACATTAAAGCCCATTCCCAAGACAATTTAGACCAGAAGATGGTGATCTATAACCCATAAGCCAAATTCCATCTGCCACTGGTTTTTGCAAATGAAGTTTTTTCTTGTATACTGTAGATGGCTGCTTTCATGCTACAATGACAAAAGTTGAGCAGCTGCAACATGACAGAGGCCGTCTGGTACATAAACCCTCAAATAGTTAATATCTAGCCCTTTAAAGGAAAAGTTTGCCAAATCTACAGAAGTAATGTCACAATACATGATTTCCAGAACCATTAAAACCCTATAAATCTGTGACCTAAAAATCGAAGACAATCTGACATGACATGTTTTCTCATGAAAAATAGTAGAAAATATACAGCACTACTGGTTGTACTGTAGTACAATTCTGATGCTGACCACCCAGAATTAGCAGCAAACTCTATAGGTTAAAGGGCATAGTCCCCAACAAGGCAGTCCTCATTTCTAACACCATTTGCAAGATTGGGGGTCCCCAGGCCATCTGTATTTCTGACCAACCAACTACAAAATCTAGGGGGTTCCCATGAATCCCTTCAGGCTTGATAATTTGTTAGAACAACCAACAGAACTCAGGAAAGCACTATACTTAACAATTATAGTTTTATTCTAAAGGGCCAGAGAAAACAAGGTCTAAGAGAGTCCAGAACATAGAACTGTGCCCTCTCTCCATGGATCAGGGCACAATACCCTTCGGGCACACTGATGTGTTACCAACCAACCAGGAAGCTTTACCCAGCATTCCAATACATAGGTATGACTGAGTGAATCGCTGGCCACTATGTGATTGAACTCAATTTCCCATTTCCTTCTCTCTGGAGGAGGTTGGGTTGGCTCAAAGGCCAACCCTCTAATTCACATGGTTGGTTTTCTGGTGACCAGTCCCCATCTTGAGTCTTCTCATTAGGCAAAAACCCAGGTGTGACCCAAGAAGCTCATGAATAACAAAGGTACTCTTATTACTAAGGAAATTCCAAGACCTTGTGTGTCTCTAGGACCTGGGGCAAAAGACCAGTCAGATTACTGTATAACTAGCTATAAAGTATTCTTGTCAATAAAAAAAATTGAATCTGAACCTAATCAAGACTCCACATTTAGCTAATAGTTTATAGAAAATGCAGAGAATAGAGAAATGTTAAATGACACTAAGAGGATGAAATGAGCCAAGCCTGGGATGCAGGAAATCCTATAGACAAATGACACAATTTCATTAACAACAAAGAAAAAAATGGCAGGGGAGATAGCTTAAAAGAGACTGAAGAGACATTTCAACCAAGTACAACACATAGACCTTATTTGAATCTTGCTTTGAACAAACCAAATGCAAAAGGGAATTTTTGAAACAGTAAAGGAATACCAAATACAGATCAGTCAGGTTTTATATGATATTAAGTATTTTGGTTAGCTACTAAGGGGAAAAAACACTCTAAGATATATCGGCTTAAAACAACTTAATACTACTTCTCCTCCTCTTTAGGCTCAGTTGGTTAGTTCTCACTTGATGTCTCTCCTGTGGCTGCAGTCATACAAAAGTGAAGGCTGCATCTATTTGAAGGTTCAGATGTGCTGATTGTCTAAGATGACTCATTCACATGATGGGAAAGTGAGTAACAGTAACACTAACTGTTAGCTGGGAGTTCAAATGGGATGGCGAACCAGAAGACTACATGTGACCTCTCCATGTGGCCTACATTTCTCACATCATAGTAAGATGTTCCCAAAAGAAATGTTCAAAAACTGAGATGCCCAAGAAACCCAGTAAGATGCTTAGCATCTTCTCATGACTTAGCCTTAGTAGTACCAGAATGTTATGCCACACTGTATTCATTAAAATACTATTATTATTGTTCTACATAGTATATTTTCATTAGTTAGCTACATACTTAACATTTTTAGTGCTCTTTATTGCTCTGCATTTCTGAGCTTCTGAAATCATTAACTTTGGCTTGAAGAATACGCTATTATTTCCTTTGGTGCAAATTTTCTGGAGACAAAATCTCTCCATTTTTATCTGTTTGAAAAAGTCTTTATTTCACCTTCATGCTTGAAGAATATTGTCATTTGGTACAGAATTCCAGTTTGACCCCAAAACCTACAAAGACATGGACACTAAACAACATGATGCTAAGCAACTCCTGGGTCAACATGAAAATCAAAACAGAGATTAAAAAATACCTGGAAACAAATGAAAATGAAGAAACATCTTACCAAAACCTCTGGGATGCCATAAAAACAGTACTAAGATGGGAATTCATATCGCTACAAACAAACATGAAGAAAATGTAAAGATTACAAGTTAACAGCCTAACAAGTCACCTAAGGAAGCTGGAAAAGTAAGACCAACAAAACCCTAACTTCAGCAGAAGACTTCAGATCACCAAAATAAAAGCCCAAATCCAGGACAGAAGACAAACAGAATTCCAGTTTGGCAATTTTTTTTCCCAGTGAACTTTATTATTATATTATCCTCCCGCCCCATTGTTTCAGTTTATAATAAGGTCAGCTGGCAGGCTAATTCTGCCTCCTTTGAAAGTCTCTTTTTTCCCTCTGGATGCTTGTAGAATGTGTATCTCTTTGGCTTTGATTTTCAATCATTTTACTATGTACTGCTCGGATCTCCCTAGAAGGAAGAATTGCCATTCAGCCTGAAAAAAGGTGTTGACTATCAGCCTTTACCTGTAGCTCCTTTGGGATCCACTGCAGCATTTGAAGTAAGGCCAAGTTCTGCTCCAGCTACTCCCGGGCAATGAATGAGCACAGCAAGTGTACCAGGGCCTGGACAACCCTACCAAACAGATGCTTCCAAGAGGCAATCTTTGCTCCAGAGTTCCCCTCTGGGTTGGCCAAGATTCTGTATCACAGTCTGAAACTCTCCTTGCCCTTTCCAGATTCCTTCCCCTTACTTTTCAGAGGCAGTAATGTCTTGTATTCCAAAAACTCTGTCTCAGGATCTTGCTAAGAATGCAAGACACATACGATACAGGGTATCTTAGAGGCGGGGAGCGGAGAAAAAAACTACAGTAAACAGCATATTTAACAAACGAAAGGTTGAAAGTTTTATTTCTGAGATGAGGAACAGAAACAGGTCAAAGATGCCCACTAAATACCACTATATTCAACAACATACTGGTTGTAGCCAGTAAAATGAGGCAAGAAATAATAAAATGATGAAAAGTGTGACGTTGGATTCTGGTTTTCACCTTGAAGAGATAAAATGTCATCAACTTCAGATTAGGACAGTTTATGGAGATTGTTCAAAAGTATCTAGAGATAAGTTATTAGAATCAATAAGCAATTTAGCAAGTTTTCAGGATACACAGTTGATATATTAAAAACAACCACATTTTTACGTTTTATGTTGAGCCATATGAAATTGTCACTTTTATAGATCAATAAAGACCAGGCACCAGCGATATGGTTCTACCTAATAACCACAAAAAGCAAGTATTTTTAGAAGATGTCATTTGAAATAGTATTAAAAAAACTAAAGGTCCAGGGATAAATATTACAAAATGCTCAAGATCTTTATGCAAAAAACAATAAAACATTATGAGATAGTTAAAGAAGGCCTAGGTAGAAGAATATACCATGCTCTCATATTAGCAGACTTAATCCTGAACTCTGGAAAGATTTTTAATTCTCTCCAAATTGATCTTCAGATTCAGTGTACTGCAAAACCCAACAGTGTGTATATGTGTAAAGCTAATTTTAAAATACACATAGAAAACAAAGGGCTAAGATTAATCAAGACATTACTAAAAGAGAAGAACAAAGTGACAAGATCTGCTCCACCAAATATCAAAACTTTAGACAGACTTACACATATAATGAATGAAACCTAATTTATGAGTAAAGTGTCACTGAAGAATACCGGGGAAAGAAAATATTGGAGAATATTCAATAAGGAGTTCTGGGACAACAGTATATACGGGAGAAATAAAATGCTGTCCTCACATCAATAACAGAAATTTATTCCAGATAAAATTATAGCTAATTGTGAAAGGCAAAACAATAAAATTCTATTTTATAGAAGAAAACACCTTCATGATCTTGAGATGGGAAAAAACTTATTTAAGAAGACACAAAAATAGAAAGTAGTATTTTCTATTCAAGAGAATATTGTTCACCATAATAGAAAATACTGATCGTCTGAATTTCATTAAAATTAAGAATTGCTGTTCATCAGAAGTCACCATTACTTAAGTCAAAGGACAATTCACCAAGTGAAATAAGCTACTTTCAATATATATAAACAATAAAAAGTTCATGTAATGGAATTGATTTTTGTTATTGGAGTGAGGTCAGAGTTTCAAAAACAACTTATATCTAGAATTTATAAAGACGTTCTACAAAAAAACTGAAAGACAAGCAACCCAAACAGCAAAATGGGCAAAAGACTTAACAGATGTCACAAAGAGGGATTTGAATGGTAAAAAACAAACTAACAACAACAAAATACCATGAAAAGTTGCTCAGCTTTATAAGGAATTACAACAATGCAAATAAGATGGCAATAAGCAGTAGGATATCATTACCCGTTTTCCAGAATAGGAGGTAAGAAGGAAAGGAAAAGAGGGAAGAAGGAAAGGAAGAAAACACTTCATACAAAGTTATTGTGGAGACAGGATTGTGGAGAAAGTATTATGATGATGGGATTGTAAATGAGAACAATGTGGAAAACTATACAGCATTATCTATTAAAACTGAAAATACACATACCCTAAAACCCAGTAACTACACTCGAATCAACCAGAAACAACTGTCTGAACATATGTATTATGTTAGTCAAGAGAATATTGTTCTTAATAGTCAAAAACTGGAAACAACTAAAATTCCATAAACAGCAGAAATGATATATAAACTAGGGCATACCTATACAATGCAATGATATTCGCAATAAAAATGAGTAACAGTTACAATTAACACAGAGAACCTTAGAAACATAATGCTGAGAAAAAAAAGCCAGGAAAAAAACAAGGAATACAAACTGCGTGAACTTCAAAAAGCAGGTGAAGCTATAGTATTCAGATATATGCTCAGATGGTAAAATTATAGAGAAAGGAAATTATCATAAAATTCAGGAAAATGGCTAACTTTTGGGGGTGATAACTGAGAGAGATCTTGAGGGGAAACTTCTGAGGGTGCTGGCTTGGTTTTAGTTCTTAACCTGGGTGGTGGTTACATAGATGTTTGCTTTGCAAAAAACTCCACATTTTATGAATCTACATATGAATTACATCTCCCAATAAACACTTTAAAGAAATAATAAATTAATCAAAATTTTAGACCTCTCTTCTATTCTTTGGAAGAAGGCTCAATATAGGGTCTCTAATTAGGTGGTTAGAATTCCACTGACAAAATACAGTTTCCTAGAAGCTATAAGCTTTAAAAGACAAAATTCTGTTTGAGCTCTCACCTATGAACATTCTAGAGCTTGCCTTCCAATATTTTAAAATTATGTTTATTATTCTGGCAGAATGGTGAAAAAAATACAAAGATATCCCTCTTCCTGGACTTTATCTTCATTTGTTTATAAGAAACTTAAGACTAAGAAGCAGATTGATACTTACAAACAGATTAATGCTTGTACATTTAAAAAATATCATTTGTTATTCTACTTTATAATCTTTCAAAGGAACAGGTAAGGAAGAACTAACCATTCTGATCAGTTAGGATGGAAATGATGGTTTAAGATACTTGACCAGGATGGTGATGAGTCTTAATGTAAACTCCTCCTGCTGAGATGCAGACTCCTCAGTGTCTGTGTCCATCTTAGGAATCCTTTGAGCTTTATATATTCTATATAATAAATCTTAGCAGTCTAGCTAAACAGGAATGACAATGGCCAACGTACCTGCTACAGAAAACAAGGGCTAAGGAATTATGAGTTCTAACCATAACAAAACAAGTGGGTATCCATGGAATGCATATGAGAGAACTATACAAGCATAACACTGTAGAAAGAGTTCTGAAACTAGACGTGGTGAGTATGTATTGGTTGCTGGATTTTTGCTCTAGCAATTGAATACTGAACAAATTATTTAACTTCTATGAACCCCATTTTCCTTATCTTAAAAAAACAAAATAAGTCTAATCTTTTCAGCAATTTTTAATGTGTTTTTTATTGACTTATTAATTGATTTTGAGAATTAAAAGGATCACTATGAACCATGTAAGACAAATATAACATGAACTCCAGATTTGGAAAGGAATGCTCTCGGGCATATTAAATGATGCAAAAAAAAGTTTGTTGCTTTAATACTCTCCCTGCTTTCACTTAAATATAAATTGGAGAAATGATGTATATTCTGCCACAGAAATGCTACATGTTCATTTTTCTTTTCTAATCATAGGATAAGAAACCAGGAATTATTTGAGAAGTAATCAAACTTATTGGTAAATTATAGCCAGAAAAAATTACAGTATATCAAAATCAAGATTGCTGTTTCTGGGAAACATTCTTCAACATTAAAATGAACAATTCTGAGCCAGGCTCAGTGGCTCAGTCTGTAATCCCAGGGCTTTGGGAGGCTGAAGTGAGTGGATTGCCTGAGCCTGCGGGTTCGAGACCCGCCTGGGCAACTTGGCGAGACCTCAGCTCTACAATAAATCAAAAATTAGCCAGGCGTGGTAGCGCGCGCCTGTAGTTCCAGCTACTTGGAAGGCTGAGGTGGAAGGATCCCCGGAGCCTAGCAGGCTGAGGCTGCAGTGGCCGGGAGCAGCCACTGCAACTCCAGTCTGGGTGACAGAGTGAGACTCCAACTCAAAAAAAACCAAAACAATGAACAATTCCATATCTATTCAAAAGGGTTCTATATTCAGCTACTTGGGGAATACATAATACACTATATACAGCATCTCAACATTAGATATTCTGTAGGACTCATCAGTAGGTTTTATTGTGGCTGAAGTAACCAATTCATACTACTTGTCTTCAACATTTTTCCCAACCAAAATTACCTTTGCCACAGAATTCTGAGGTCTCAACTAAGCTCTTGTCCAAGCATTTGAGTAGATCCAAAGAGTACGGAACAAATCACATCCCAGTCCAAAGCTCTTCCATAGCCAAGTCCATCTAGTTACAGATTGGCAGCCTCCCTCAGCAAAAATACAAATGCTTCAGAATTTTCAAAATGGATTATCACCTTGCAACCTAGATGTCTAGGTCCTAAAAGACACAGATCCTTCCTCAATCAACAACCATACTTAGGATATTTTCCAGAAACTCAGTCCTGATTTGCCTGCTACCCAGATCTTGCCAACAACCATCTAAAGGAAGATATGTAAAACATTCATTCCCATAGGTTCTCCAAGTTCTCACTCTGAAACAAAGAACTAGAAAAAAAGAGACTGAGATAATTTTCTATTAGAAAGACTTTATAAAACTAGAACTCATTATCTTTCATTTTTATTAAGTTTTAAAATATAAAAACCTTATATAAAGACTTTCTTCAAATACTATGCAATCACCAACTATTACATTTCTCAACATATCTAACGAGAGAGGATGAAAAAGATATTAATGATAAATTTCTTTAGAAAAGTTTGTCTTCCAAAAGACTTACTAGCTTAAGTGTCACAGAAAAAGATTCTTAAAATCCATCACTTTTTACTTAGTCTCTGTTTGGCTTAGTATATAAAACTTAAACCTAAATTTATGCTAAAATGCAAACAAAAATATCTTTCCACGTCCTCAGTAGTATTATTTTCTCTACTGGCTTGGTCTAGTTTTAATTTTTACTTTCCTGCTTTTAGTTTTTAGAATTATTTAAGTCCTTTATTTAGCTATAAACAAACAAACAAATAAATAAATCTCCACTGGCAGTATCACAAAGAGATCAATAATCACAACTGGCATGAGAAGACTGAGATTCTAGTGTCAGTCCTATTACCACAAAGTCATGAGATCTTGGGCAAGGGCAACCTTCTTTACCTAAACCTTGGTTTTCCTGGAATATAAAATGAATAAAATATTATCAGCCATGCTACCAAACGGCATGGCACTTGAAAAACAAATGTTATTACAAAAGTGTTAAGCAATGGTAAGTACTGAATATGACAAAAGTTTAGAATAAAGGAGAAAGCATCTAGCCAAAGAAAGCAGAGGGTTAGTTAAGATGGTTTTCACTATCTCCTTCAGCTCTGAAATTTTAGAACTAATTTTTAGCTGGGAAGACTGAAATAGGCTTCACAGTGATATCTGAACTACATCAGAAAGGAAGGACAAGATATTTATCAAAATATACTCACATTTTATGTACAATAGATTTAAAGGTATGATTTAGGATTTCAAGTAGAAGTATGATACTGACAAAATTTGCTCTCTAGAGAAGTTCTCTTTCAGACAAGTGTTTTAAGGTTCTGTATCCGAATTCACACTTACCACAGATTCCTCTGCTCCTGATCTGACCTACATCCCCTCAGATCCACAGGCACACATACTTGCCCCAGACTAATGAATCACTTATTTACAATATTCGCAAGACTTTAATCCCACACTGAGTTTGCATTTTAAAGAAATATTTAATCTAAAAGATCACTCACAAAACCAAGGAGGTTTTTATATTACTAATGACTCTACTTACCTATAAATAAAGCTCGTAACATATATTTCACAGAAACCAGTTACATTTTTAAAAGAAAAATAATCAGATATTATTCAAGGATCAACAATAAAATAACTTTTAAACTTAAAAAAAAAATTACCTGTAGTAGCCCTCCATCATCAAAACGCAGTACTTCTATTATGCTCTCTGACTGAATGAATGCTGTGAAGAAAATAAAACATGCCATTACTTACAGGGACATACATTTGATTTTCATAAAATGTTTTAAAGTTAATTAATACCTTTTTATATTTAAAATAGACTGCTTGTTGGTGATGGCTAAAAAGAAAAATATGACTAATACTTTGGATTTTAGCAACTATAAAATGCTTTCAAATAAAACAATATAGTAACAAAGTAGTTTCAACAACCTACAGGCTATATGTCACCTTCAAAATCTCTATTCCTGCTATACTACGAGAAAGCACAAAATACTAAAATTCAACTAGATGCAGTTAATTATCTTCACTGATAGATTAATTGAAAATATCATAAGTATATAGAAAGGATCACTTAAGTATTATATTTCCCCCAAAAAAAGATCAGCAGAAATTCTGTATCATTCAGTTTTTTGTAATAACAATATGACCTGGGATCCACAGTCAAAAGGGAAGTGGGCAGGGGAAACAGCAAAAGACTATTCTGATCCAAGAAACAGAACAATGCAAAGACATTTAAAAACTAACATAGTTGTACCATACCATCTGGCAATCAGACTCCTGTATTTACTGAACTGATATGAAACCTTAAGTCCAAATAAAAATCTGCACACAGTTCTTTATAGCAGCATTTTAGTCATAATCATCAAATTCTAGACATAAAGTCAAGATGTTCATCAAAGCTGAATGAATAGAAAAATGATTGTACGTTCATACAATGGAATATTATTAAAAAGAAAATGCTATATGCTGCATGATTCCAAGTAAAAGGCAAAATTACAGAGATGATAAAAAGATCAGTGGTTACTAGGGGAGCAGGAGGAGAAGGGAAAGGTTGAATACGCACAGGAATATTTTAGGGTGGGGAAACCATTCTCTATGAAACTGTAATGGTGGACGTGACATGATGTATTTGTCAAAACAGAAGTTCACACTGCAAAGAGTGGATCTAAATGTATGCAAATTTTAAAAATTGTGTAGGAAATTGAGGGGACCTTATGATGGAATGCAGAATATGGAAAAACAATTTAACTGTATTACAAATGTATGAAACAATCTCAGTGAAGTGGGGAGGGGAGAGTGCTGACTTAAGTCACTCTAAATGAATGAAATCTGTGCTAAAGACAAAAGAAACTGTACGCACACACTGTATTATAGTTGATAATGCTTTTTCCCATGGAGGCTTGGATTAACAGTTCAGATGCCACTGTGTACACTGGAACAGAATAATTAAATACATAGATGGTGAATGCTGGGAGCCAGGTTTCTCACTGTTGGAATAGTAGTTTACACAAAAACAAGAGGGGGAACAAGGATGATCCATGTGGTAATGAATTAGAGTTGGTGAAATCAGTACAAACTCATGTTTAGCAAAATATGGATACAAATTATTACATACACAAAGGAATAGTTATAGATTTGTTCATAACTGGGTTAGTAGACATTCATATATTTCCTTGCTCTGTCAGCTCAAAGGGCCTAGAAGCAATGACATGCCAGAGGCAAAGAACATACTAAGCACACAGACCTTGGGTTCTAACACTGTTTTTCCAGGGCTTCCTTGAGAAATGGCTGACTCTAGGACAGGGTCAGGACATATACAAGATGAGACCGCAGCATTTTGTAGTGCCAGAAAATAGGAAAAGTACAAAAAGAAACAAAGGAAACCACCCAAAACCTACAATGATAGCAATACAGAAAAGAAAGTAAGAATCAATAAGAAGAGCTCCCAAATGGCCAAAGCTGAAACAATGTGAACAACAAAATAAAGCAGTATTAGATTATAACCCAAAGTGCAAAATAAATATCCATGAGCCCATTCTGCTATAAATTATTGAATAAATAAACAAATGGGAAAGAAGAGGCAGATTTCCCATGCAGAATAATTTCAACTTATGTAGAAACTAAGCTCTCTAGAAGGCGGAGTGTAACTCCTCACTGCTCAAGCATAGGATACACATAATCACTTTCTTCCAAAAAATATAGTTTGGAAAGAAAGAAAAAAAGTTACTTTACAGAGGGGAACCCTAACAAAACTGACAAATGTTACTTCAGGAGGCCAGATGATTAAGCTCAACAGTTACACTGACAGTATATACCCCTGATATAGTAAAAGCGGCACTTTTTACCTCAGTGGACTTTGTCTCAACATCTCGTAACTCCAGTCTAATCATGAGAAAAATATCAGACAAGTCCAGTTGAGGAATAATCTACAAAATATCTAATACTCCTTAAAAATGTCATGTCAAGGTCATCAAAAACAAAGAAAGTCGGGCAACCCCCTCAAGTCTCCTGCTCTGGGAGCTTTTCTGTCCTCTCAATAAATCCTGCTTTAAAAAAACATAAAAACAAAGAAAGTCTGAGAAACTGTCACAGACAAAAGGAACTTCCAGAGACAAGACTACTAAATGTAATGTAGTATCTTAGATGGGATTCTGTAACAGAAAATGGAAATTAGGTGAAAACTAAGGAAATATGAACAACGTATCAACACTGGTTCCTTAAGTGTAAAAAAAAAAGTGCCATTCTAATGTAAGATGTTAACATAATAATAAGGAAAATTGGGAGTGGAGTATATAAGAACTCTATACTATCTCCGCAATCTTTGTATAAATCTAAAATGGTTGCAAATATATTTACATTAAAAAACAATGATATTTCATTTTATTTAATATGGAACTTATTGACTCCTACTTGTTGGTCTTTCGGGATACAGGGAAAGTACTAACTGTCCCACCTCATGTATCTGACTGTTTCAGTATGACTAAAGTTGAAAACCAAGCAGCAGAGAGAGACACCAGCTAACTAGATGACATTATTTTGTTGGATGGTGTTTTCCTGCCAGCAAAGCATCCCTTTCCCCTTAGTTTAGTAATCACATTCTGATTTTATTTTGGGAAGCCTGTCCTCCACTTCCTGTGCTTCTCTTCAACTACAGCGCTAACCTGCTTCACTTCTACTCATCCTCCACCAGTTCAATAAATATTGGAACATTCAATAAACAGAGAATATTCGATAAATATTAGAAGCACAAATGAAGCTTCACCTTTTTGCTCAGGTATAATAAGTACTGGCATTTGTACTCATCAATACAAATGACCTTCTACTGACTATCTTATCTCTTGGCCCAGTTTGTAGTCGAATTTTGAAACTGAGATTAGAGCTAATGACTCCAACAGGATTATTGACAGAGTGTCTAAATGAAGTGATAAACCCTTCAGAAGAAAGGTCTACGAATGTAAAAAGGCTCTGCTCAGCTCACTTATTCCATTCCTCATCCCTTCCCCCAACTTTTAACACAAGCTGAAATTTCAGAGGATCCAGAAAATCCTCTGTTGAGAGGATCCAGAAAATCCCTAGTGAAGACAAATTTATTGACATAAGAACACAATGAGCTAACAAAAATTAACTGAGCAGCAAGATGTTCACAATGTAAAAAACAGAAAGTAAAAGCCTCTAGTTAGAAGCTTTCCAGCTAATTAGCAGAGGAAACCAACAAGAAACAACTGAAAACATGCAATATCTGGCAGCTGTTCTTAGAATTCCAAGACAATGACAATTGCATGAATTCCCATTATCAAGCCAGAACAAAACTTTATCAAACTTATGAGAATTTAACTAACTAAAGATAAAACAGCAATATAATTTGTTGCACTGCATTTTTAATTAGTAGATTTTTTTTGTTAGTTGAAAAAAAAATTAGCAGCAGCAGCTGATCATAAAGTCCTAAAAGGAAAACATTGGGTTACACATCATCGGCTTTCCTTAAAAGATGTAGAGGTAAATAGGATTCAGCTCTGGCAAAAAACAAATTTAAGATTATTTGCCTTAAATGACTAATTATAACAACTTTAAATGATATTCCTAAGAAAAATAGAGCACTAGATATGCACTTAATCATTTCATGTGTCAACAGTTATTAAACTATAAAATATAAAAAGTAACCAAAGTGAACCAAGTTCCCACATCTCTAAATTCAAAACCACAACTGGTAACAGCTTCCTCTCCCAAAAATATTTCCTCTAATTTTATACTGTTAATGAATCCCAAAACTTTCTTGATGTTCCTTGTTCAAGTATAATCCAGTATAATAGAAATAAAAACAACAATTAAGAATATTGATCAGACTCGAGGTTGGTGGACAGCGAGCAGACGAAAGAGGTGGGGAGGAGCTGGCGCACTCAGTTGCCTGCTCGCTCGCTTCCTGGCGCCGCTGTGGGACCGCTGCCACGTTTCCCGCTCGCCCGCTGCCCCGTTTCGCGAGCCCGGGTCAGCCGCGGCCGGCTGGGTCGGTAGTCGGGAGCACCCTCAGACGTTGCGGGTGTGGGGGGGCGAGGTGGCCACACCTGTGGAGCGGCGGGCGGAGGGAAAGTCACCCGGGTCCCCGCCGCACGCGCTCTCAAGTGGGGAAACGGCGGGCTGCCGTGGCCC
>NW_007054815.1:0-2343 GCF_000164805.1 Carlito syrichta | reverse complement strand
CTGCAGAAGAGAAATAAAAGCAACCCCACCTTCCCTCAAAAACAGAATTGAAGAGGGGGAGGGAAAGGGGTAAAGGGAGAAAAATCTACAGAAATGAAGAAAAACCAAAAGAAGAGTATGGGTCTCTCCCAGACGCCTGGGAGAGCAGACACTGAGAAAACTGACTTTGGAATACAAACAATGAAAAGTCCCCAGAATGAGGGGTCTCAAAATGCAAATGTAGATATCAAAACAATAATGGAGAGACTAAAAAGAATTGAGGAGACACAAGAAGAAACTAGGAAGGAGCTGATATCTGAGATAACAGTAATAAAGAATACTGTGAATGAAATAAATAACAAATTGATAAGCATGGAAAGCAGAATTACCCAAGCAGAAGAAAGAATCTCAGAGCTTGAGGACCAAAATATAGAAATAACCCAAACTCTTAAAAACACAGAAAATAAGCTAAAAAGACAGAACAAAACCTTCAAGAGATGAGTGACTACCTCAAGAGGCCTAACCTAAGAATAATCGGACTCCCTGAGGCAGAAAGAGAAACAGAGACCACATTGGAACAAACTTTCCACGAGATCATTCAAGAAAATTTCCCTCATCTAATCAGTGATACAAAAATTCAAACACAAGAGATTCAGAGAACCCCCGCAAGACAACAAATGAGAAGACCAACTCCTAGACACATAATAATTCGCCTAAATAAAGTAGGCACAAAAGAAAAAATCCTAAAGGCAGCAAGAGAAAAAGGCCAGATCACCCACCATGGAAGACCAATCAGAATAGCAGCAGATTTATCTGCAGAAACCCTGCAGGCTAGGAGAGCTTGGAGCCCTGTCTTCAAAGTCCTAAAGGATAAACAATTTCAACCAAGAATAACCTACCCAGCCAAGCTAAGCTTCATCAGTGAGGGAGAATTAAAATCTTTCCCAGATATCCAATCCCTAAGAACTTATGCAGCCACAAAACCATCTCTACATGAAACACTTAAGAAAGTACTAAACACAGAAGAAAAGGAAAAAAGAACAACGTTCTTCACAAGAGTACAGGGAAAAGAATAAAATATACACGAACCAACCCCAAAAGCAAAAGAAAGACAAAAAAAAAAAAAGAAAAAGAAAAAAGAAAAAACCAAGTGGAAGAACAATAACTCAATAAGGACTCCATGATAGGGATGAACTCTCACATTTCAATAATTAGTCTGAATGTGAATGGACTAAACGCACCACTGAAAAGACATAGAATGACAAAATGGATAAAATATCACCAGGCAACAATATACTGCCTTCAAGAGACCCATCTCACTAGAAAGGACATACACAGACTCAAAGTAAGAGGATGGGAAACAAATTTTCAGGCGAATGGAACACAAAAGAAAGGAGGAGTCGCGATCCTAATTTCAGACAAAATACCATTTAAGCTATCAAAAATTAAAAAAGATACAGAGGGCCACTACATAATGATAAAAGGTTCACTCCATCAACAAGAAATATCTATCCTAAACATATATGCACCCAACATAGGCGCACCAACATTCATAAAGCAACTTCTAGGAAAACTAAAGAAAGACATTGACTCTAACACCATAATAACTGGGGACTTTAATACACCACTCACAACCTTAGACAGATCATCAGGACAAAAAATCAGCAAGGAGATCCGGAACCTCAATGAGACTCTGGACCAAATGGACTTAATTGATACCTATAGAACACTCCATCCAAAGACCACAGAATACACATTCTACTCATCACCACATGGAACATATTCTAAGATCGACCACATAATTGGACACAAATCAAGTATAAGCAAAGTTAAAAGGACTGAAATTCTGCCATGCACCTTTTCGGACCACAGTGGAATAAAAATAAACATTGACACCAACAAAGTCCCCCCAAAACCCACAAAGACATGGACACTAAACAGCATGATGCTAAATAACTCCTGGGTCAATGATGACATCAAAATAGAGATCAAAAGATACCTGGAAACAAATGAAAATAAAGAAACATCTTACCAAAATCTCTGGGATGCCTTAAAAGCTGTAATAAGAGGGGAATTTATATCCCTACAAACACACATGAGGAAAATGGAAGGAACAGAAATTGACAACCTAACTAGCCACCTAAAGAAGCTGGAAAAGCAAGACCACAAAAACCCTAATTTCAGCAGAAGAATCCAGATCACCAAAATAAAAGCCCAAATCCAGGACATAGAAGACAAAAAGATAATACAAAAAATCAATGAAACAAAAAGCTGGTTCTTCGAAAGGGTAAACAAGATTGATGGTCCCCTAGCTAGACTGACCAGAAAAAACGAGAAAAAAACCAAATAAGCGTAATCAGAAAC
>NW_007054814.1:0-755 GCF_000164805.1 Carlito syrichta | reverse complement strand
TACAGTAAATCAAAAAAAAAAAAATCAGCCGGGCGTGGTAGCACATGCCTGTAATTCCGGCTACTTGGAAGGCTGAGGCGGAAGGATCGCCAGAGCCCAGCAGGTCGAGGCTGTAGTGGCCGGGAGCAGCCACTGCACTCCAGTCTGAGTGACAGAGTGAGACTCCAACTCAAAAATAAATAGATAAATAAAAATAAAATAAAATGAAGGTGTGATCCAGCCTGGGCAACGTAGCGAGACCTCATCTGTACAAAAAATTTTTAAAAATTAGCTGGGCATGGTGGCACCTATAATCCCAGCTAGCTACTCAGAAGGCTGAGGTGGGAGGCTAGCTTGAGCCCAGGAGGTCAAGGGAAGTGGGAGAGGTCTGGGCTGTGATCATGCCACTGCACTCCAGCCTGGGCAACAGAGTGAGACCCAGTCTCTAAAAAAAGGATTTTTAAAAAGAAAACCAAAGTGTGCCATATATTACAAAATTTGTTTTATCATATTACTAGTATTTTCTAACATTTACTAAAGCACTTGCTATTTGCCAGGTACTAATCACTTTCCATTATTATCTCATTTAAACCTTCCCACACCTATCTGAGGTAAATTTTATCAATATCCTTATTTACAAATAAGAAAACTAAGACCTAGAGGGAAGATAGAAAAACACCACATTCACCATAGCCTGGTGTCACACAGCCAACAAGGGCAGGATGAATGCAAACCCTGGTCATCTGTCCCAAAGCCCTTGCTCCTTGTCCCGTGCC
>NW_007054813.1:0-615 GCF_000164805.1 Carlito syrichta | reverse complement strand
TAAAAGGACTCATAATACCTTTGTCTTGGTAAGAATGCATAATAGAACAATTGGAACTCTCACATATTATTTGTGGGAATATAAATTGGTATATCCACTTTGCAAAACTGTTGGGAAGTATTTACTAATCTCAACAAGGTGACCTGTCACCAGTAATTCTACTCTTAAGCATATTCCCAATTTAAAAACCCATACCAAGTGGTACCCAAAGCTGTGTACAAGACTGTTCATAATAGTATTATTCATAAAAGTCCCAAAGTGGAATCAACCCTATAATCCCAGCACTTTGGGAGGTGAGGTGAGAGGATTGCCTGAGCCCTTGGATTCAACACCAGCCAGGACAACTTGGCGAGACCTCATCTCTACAATAAATCAAAAAAGTAGCCAGGTGTGGTAGCGCATGCCTATAGTTTCAGCTACCTGAAAGGCTGAGGAGGAAGGATGCCTGAGCCCAGCAGGTTGAGGCTGCTATGACTGTGAGCATGCCACTGCACTCCAGCCTGGGTGACAGAGTAAGACTTCAACTCAAAATTTAAAAAAAAAAAGCCGGGTTCAGTGGCTCAGCCTGTAATCCCAGCACTTTGGGAGGCTGAGGTGAGAGGATTGCCTGAGCCC
>NW_007054812.1:0-1244 GCF_000164805.1 Carlito syrichta | reverse complement strand
GGTGACAGAGTGAGACTCCCACTCAAAAAAAAAAAAAAGTGAGGGTTAAGAGTATAGCCAGGCACAAGGCTCGATGGGGCTGAACCCCCTCCTGTGGAAACCACACCCTTTCCTCGGAGCCGGCACCGCCACCCTCCTACTAGAGGTTGCATTGCCATTCGTGTGGGCATCACCCAATGTGGGGCCGGATGCCTCCAGGGATATCCTGGAGGAGCCACGGTATCATCATACGGAGGGTTCTCCCGGTCTTCTGGATAATTCTGCTGCGGAGGTACCAGGGCTTCATTCTAAGGGAGAAACTGCACAATTTCAGATCATCGAGCGGTTTGAGTATTACATTCAAAGGAGTAGAAAAAAAGGAAGGACGGATGAGGGATCCCGGGTCACAGGGGCATCGGTTTGAGGCTTTGGCGCCACTGCAGCGATTGGGGTGTGTCTGAGCCCTTCTGCGAGGAGCTCCTGCTGTCCGGTGCCGGGACTGACTCTGTGGGACTATTGCTAAAATAAAGGAGTAGTTGACCGTGATATACTTTTCTAAGTCAAGAGCTAGCAGTAAGCTGGAAGAAGGATAAGGATGCTGGCCATTGCTTCCTGGTGTGGGAGGAAGATAGAGTTTTGTCCATGGGAAAATGTGATCAATCCTGTGCAAACCTGGCTTTGCTCAGTCAATGACACAGCAGCAACAAGTGAGTTCTGCAGGACAGAAACACATCACACTTCTGTTGGGTACTGTTTCCCCTGCGCTCTCCTCACTGTCCATCTTTATCCCCTCGTGCATGAGGAAGTTTTGAGAAACCATGAATCTTCTCGTTTGGTGTCAGCTTCATCCTAATCGGTATTAAGTCTAACTTCATTGGGGTTTTTTGGTTCTGATTTTTCTATTTTTCTTCCTGTCTTTTCTTTAAAGAGCGATGTTCCTCTGAGCTTGTGTCAGGTACTGACAGCACTGTGGGTCTCCCAAATTTCTTCTGAGGCCAGTATCGTATCATCTCTATTTCTCGGATGAGGACACGGGGCCCCTGTATTCTTCCAGGTCCACAGCAGGAAGAAGTGGAAGCAGGGCTCATACCTATTCCAGCTGGACTCTAGAGTTGTGCTTTGAGCAGCCACTCTCAGTTGCCTCCCCAACTCTTGACTGTCTAATTTCAGAAAGAATCACATAGATGTGATTGTCGTGTGCTCTGCTGTGAAGCTCTTAAAATGTCACAAAATACAACACTCTGTCCCCTCGCCAAGGGTAAGTG
>NW_007054811.1:0-906 GCF_000164805.1 Carlito syrichta | reverse complement strand
ATGACCTGTGGGTTTCGGATTTTATTCAGGAATTGGATGCCAGTTCCGATTTCCATGAGGGCATTTCCTTCCTTTTCTAAGGTTCTTATGGTTTGAGGTTTTACATTTAGGTCTCTGATCCATTTGGAGTTAACCTTTGTGCATGGGGATAGATAGGGGTCCTGTTTGAATCTTCTGCATGTGGTCAGCCAGTTTTCCCAGCACCATTTACTGAATAGGTTCTCCTCTCCCCAGTGGTAGATGGTGGGGGCTTTGTTGAAGATGAGTTGGTTGAGAAATTGAGGTTTTGCTTCTGGAATCTCAATTCTATTCCATTGATCTATATGCCTGTTCCTGTACCAATACCAAGCTGTTTTGATGATTGTAGCTTTATAGTAAAGTTTGAAGTCTGGTATTGTGATACCACCGGCTTTGTTTTTTTTTGCTGAGGATTGTTCTCGCTATTCTTGGATGTTTGTGTTTCCATATGAATTCCTGTGTTGTTTTTTCTAGGTCTGAGAAGAATGTTGTTGGTAATTTAATGGGTATTGCATTGAATTTGTAGATTACCTTAGGTTAGATGGACATCTTCACAATATTGATTCTTCCGATCCATGAGCATGGGATATTTTTCCACTTGTTCATGTCAGCTTTGATTTCTTTGAGCAGTGTTTTGTAATTTTCATTGTAAAGGGCTTTCACGTCTCTGGTTAGGAAGATGCCAAGGTATTTCATTTTTTTGTGGCTATTGTGAATGGAATTGTGTTTTTTATTTGGGTTTCTGTTTGTTTATTATTGGTGTAGAGAAATGCAATTGTCTTTTGTACATTTATTTTGTATCCAGAGACTTTGCCAAAGGCTTGTATCAATGTAAGGAGGCCTTTGACAGATTCTCTTGGGTTTTGAAGGTACACCATCATATCATCC
>NW_007054810.1:0-813 GCF_000164805.1 Carlito syrichta | reverse complement strand
GAAAATTTCCTAACACTTTAGATTTCTCCATCTGGAACTTCCAGCCCTCTGGGATCTTTGAAGGCATATTTAAAGTTGTGGACAGCCGGACTCGGTGACTCAGCTTGTAATCCCAGCACTTTGGAAGGCCGAGGTGAGCAGATTGCCTGAGCCCGCGGGTTCGAAACCCGCCTGGACAACTTGGCGAGACCTCATCTCTACAATAAAATCAAAAATAAACTGAGCGTTGTAGCACGCGCCTGTAGTTTCAGCAACTTGGAAGGCTGAGGCGGAAGTATCGCTGGAGCCCAGCAGGCGAGTCTGCTGTGGCCGGGAGCAGCCACTGCACTCCAGTCTGAGTGACAGAGTGAGATTCCAACTCAAAAAATAAAAAAAATAAAGTTGTGGAGTAAGATGCTAATTCAGAGTTAACAGCTAAGACATCCATTATGCATATCTAAATTTAAAAAGTAGAGAATATATCTAGTTTTTTTGTTTAAGTTTTCCTTAGATAATGGGTACGTAAATATATAGTTATACGTGTTTGTGTGTGTATAAACTGTTCAATTTACATTTTTTTCCAAAAGACAGCAAATTGCTAATTGTTTTAATAGCATTTTTTTTTTTAAACAATGTTGGGAGCCGGCCATGGAGGCCCACTGAGCGTTAGGGATCAGGGAGGGCCGTGGACCTCGAGACCGCTAGGACGTGTTCGGGAGCCATAGACCCCATTTTCCTCCCCCTTTTGCCATGCAGCACAAATAACCTAAAGGAACTCTGCTGGCCTAAGCTGAAGTCTCTGTGACTGTGACAGGCATGGCTCACTCTAGAAGA
>NW_007054809.1:0-1103 GCF_000164805.1 Carlito syrichta | reverse complement strand
AAATCAATTTTATATATTTTACAATTATAGGGAATATTTTTAGAATAAAGTGATACCCCTTAATAAGAAGTGTACAAGTAAAATTATATAAAAATTATTAAGAACAATAACTCTTTGCTAGGAAACTAAAAATATTTTACTAAAGAGAGGTCCTTTCAGGTGACATTTGAAGAATGGGTAGGATTTGAACACCCACATGTGCATAAATGGAGAAAAGCATTTCCAACCACAAATGCAGTAAAGTTCAGGTAAACAAATGAAGGCTTGGAAAATATTAGATAGATGACATCTACCAAGCACTGAGAGCCTTCAGTTGACTTTATATCAGATCACACCGCATTTCAAAAATTCTTTCTTTAGATGGGGAGAGGGGAATAATAATGCAGAACACAGGCTCCAGTCAGAAGTGCCTGTATAAGCTCTTTTTTCTGTGTACACACAAGTACACAATAGGGCATGCTCTAGAGTTCAATTTGCCTGTAATGCACCTTCTCTGCATTCCTTGCTTGCTTCGTTTCCATTCCCCACACTCAATTACTAATCTTATCCTGCTTCACAGATGCCCAGTAAATGTTTCTTCAACTTATCTGAATTTAGCATGGATGAATTTTCACAAACATCTGGTCTTGAAGGAAAAAGGAGTCTTAAAGTCTCAGATTCTTAAAAGTTTTCTCAGGATATAGAAAAATAAGAATGGACAAAGCTTAAAGGACAATACCAACAGCTGGGATATGCACATGACACAAAATTCCATTTGACCACCAAAGGCCTCTCCAGGTACAGTCTCTATAAATACATAATGGAATGCTTTTGTTTTAGGAAACAACTTCTCACTTACTATAAACTTCCATCTAAAATATCATAAGCTTCTGGATGCAACGTCAATGTTTTTTTTCTTCTTTTTTTAAACTGCTGGCATCAGCAGTATAAGGTTTGACCACTAAACCTGCCAAAATCCATCCCCAAATTTGCTCTGAATAAACTGTTAACATCATTAAAGATATAATCACTGTTAGTACCTTTATTAGGGCAAAGGTTTTAATACAGGGCAGGACTGTTTCAATATTTCTCATAAAATCTTTGACTATTAAAAGTGAAAGAGC
>NW_007054808.1:0-781 GCF_000164805.1 Carlito syrichta | reverse complement strand
GCCACGACATACGTTTGTGTGGCAGGTATCTTTGGTGAAAGGATTTATGTTTCATGGATATATACCCAGTATTGGTATTGCTGGGTTGCATGGTGAGTTTATTTTTAAATCTTTCAGCAAACTCCAAAACTGCTTTGCAAAGGACTGAACTAGTTTTCATTCTGACCAACAGTGTGTGAGTGATACTTTTCTGCACAACCTCATCAACATCTGACATTTTTTGACTTATTGACAATAGCCGTCTTACTGGTGAGAGATGATATCTCATTGGGAATTTGGTCTGCATTTCTCTGATGATTATCGATGTTAAATATTCTTTTCATTTGTTTGCTAGCTGCTTGTTTCATATTTTAAAATGTCTGTCGATGTTCTTAGCTCACTTTTTTAATGAGGTTGATTTTTTTCTTTTTGGGATTTTTAAGTTTCTTACTGACTCTGAATATTATGGCTTTGTCGGATGCATGGTTTGCAAATATTTTCTCCCGTTTGGTGGATTGTCTGTGTACTCCGTTGAATGTTTGTTTTTGCTATGCATACGCATTTTAGCTTAATGAAGTTCTACTTGTCCGTTTTTGTTCGTTACGTTTGCTTTTGCAGACTCAGAAATAAATGTGTTGCTTAGGCCAATATCTTGCAGTGTGTCTCATGGGTTTTCTTCTAAATGTGTATTGTTTGAGGTATTACATTTCCATCTTAAACGCACCTACAGCTCCTTCTTGCAGGTGGTGACAGATGAGTGCTTAGCTTCTTCCTTCTGCGTATGCTCAGCCGATTCTCCCAG
>NW_007054807.1:0-777 GCF_000164805.1 Carlito syrichta | reverse complement strand
GATCTTTCCATTTTCTTCATGTGTGTTTGTAGGAATATGAATTCCCCTCTTACTACAGCTTTCATGGTGTCCCAGAGGTTTTGGTAAGATGGTTCTTCATTTTCATTTGTTTACAGGTATCTTTTAACCTCTGTTTTGATTTCATCACTGACCCAGGAGTTGTTTAGCATCATGCTGTTTAGTGTCTATGTCTTTGTGGGTTTGGGGGGAGCTTTGTTGTTGTTGATATTTATTTTGATTCCACTGTGGTCTGAGAAGGTGCCTGGGAAAATTTCAATTATGAAATTTGTTTATGCTTGATTAATGGCCAAGGATGTGGTCAATCTTAGAGTATATTCCATGTGGTGATGGGTAGAATGTATATTCTGTGATTGTTGTGTGGAATGTCCTGTAGGTATCAGTTAAGTTCATTTGGTCAAGAGTCACATTGAGGTTCCAGATCTCCTTGCTTTTTTTTGTCTTAATGATCTGTCTAGGGTTGTGAGTCGGGTATTAAATCCCCAGCTATGAGAGTGTTAGAGTCAATATCTTTAAAGTTTGCCTAGAAGCTGCTTTATGAAAGTTGGTGCTCCTATTTTGTGTGTATAGATGTTTAGGACGGCTCTTTCTTGTTGATAGATTGAACATTTTATCATTGTATAGAGACCTTCTGTATGTTTTTTAAATTTTTTGATAACTTAAAGATTATTTATCTGATATCAACATCACATTCCTGCTCTCGTGTTCCGTTTGTCTGAAATTTTGCTTCTCATCCTCTTACTTTTGAGTCTGTGAGTG
>NW_007054806.1:0-868 GCF_000164805.1 Carlito syrichta | reverse complement strand
TCATCCATGATTTCATATGTTTTCAACCATCTACATTATTAAAGATAAACACTTGCCTACTAGAAATCCCTTTAGAAAATCTACTGACAAACATACACCCACAAAACACCTCCTGAGTGTATGCATTCAGGCTTTAAATGAGTGTGTGCACAAGAAGTCACATGTCCATGGGTTAAAATCTACTCAACTGGCTTGAGAGACAGCAACCTCATAAAAATGTCCTACTGAGTAGTGTCACACAAGGTTAGCAGGCTTTACAAGCTCAGCAGAACATCTCTGGGAAGTTCTGAAGATCTTCAGAGTCTACCAGCAGATTCCAAGAGTATTCTTAGAGAAAACTTCAGGTTTTGAAATGAGTCAAAGAAGAACTGACCCTGTCACCAGGCCACATAGAAATATCCCATGACCCAGCGGCCCTTGATCTGTTCTTTTCTGACCTCATCCCTCACTCAAATGTCACCAGAGCCATCTCCAGAGCTGCTACACCATTTTGTCCTTGCTGCAGCCCAGAAGTTTCATCCCCACATTTGCAGTGTGAGAAGATACACAGAGGGACTCCAGGCCACTTGACCTGACCATTTTATGTCAACTTTGCATGCATGCTTGTGAAAAGTAGAAACAGTGTGTGGGGAAGGGAAGAGGAAGAGGATGGAGTGTTTTCTTCTCCCCAACACACTTCTCATGGGGAAGTTGGCCCTTAACATGTGACCCACTCATGACCAAGGAGGACAACCTAGGCAGCATTCCCAGATCGGGAAGCTGCCCTTCTATGTCCTCTGCATTTATTTAGGTCTACTCCGATGCCTCTGCACATCAGAGCCCACCCTCAATGTCCCCATGATGATAGCAGGATGCTCAGATGGAATCC
>NW_007054805.1:0-448 GCF_000164805.1 Carlito syrichta | reverse complement strand
CTCAAGCGATCCTTATGCCTCAACTTCTGGAGTAGCTGTGACTACCACCACACTGGGCTAACTTTGTGATTGTTTTTGGTAGTTTTTTTTTTTATTTCCAAGTGGTCTTCCTGCCTCAGCCTCCCAAAGAGCTGGGATTACAGGTGTAAGCCTCTGCACTGGGTCTTAAGTAGTTTTTTTTAATACTAGAGAACTTTAACATACTTTTGCCAGATATCAATGCACATAATACAGAATTAATATTTTGTGTTTTACATTAAGCATATTATATTTGTGCAGGTTAATACCTTTAATACTAGGTATACTCAATGACAAGAATAGGATGAGTCCATTTATGAGAGAAAATTTTATTCTTTTGTTTGATTTTTGAGTTAATTTTAAGTTGAGATCATACTTAGAATTTAAAAAGTCAAATAATATGAATGAAAATAGCACCATCTTACCTTCC
>NW_007054804.1:0-776 GCF_000164805.1 Carlito syrichta | reverse complement strand
CCCACAATGTTAGAGTGTTGTGAGTGTTGCGAGCACATCTACAGAGATGTCATTTGGGCGGCCAGGAATCCACCACTGCTGCCGTCCAACACTGGCCCACCCGCTGGACCCACTACACCGCAGTCCCTTGTTCTGTCCCTCCCGGTCAATGCAGCCCACACCCTTCCCTCCGCAAAGCAAGTGCATGTCACAGGGTCACTGGTTCATTGTGTCCACGCTGGAACCCCCAGAACCCCCTGGAATCCCCCACATCATCATCAGAACTATCAATGAGAGGCAAACATGCAAGACAAGGTGAAGAATGATCGCACCTGGGCGGAAGCTGACCTTCTGGTAGGTATGCCCTCCATCTTCTATCCCTGCTAACCCTGGGCTTTGCTGCGCTCCCTGTGCCAGCCTGCAGGGCCAGAGATGACCGTTTCCTGCCTGAGCCACCACCAACTTGGCCAGTTTCTTGCTCTTTGTCATTCTGAGAGAATGGGCTAGCCCCAGGCGTGTGTGTGTGTGTTGTGTGTGTGTGTGTGTGTGTGTGTGACGTGTGTGCATGCACGCATGTGCATGAAGGGGCCAGGGACTCTCTCTCTGGGAGCCCGTGCCAGGGATCCCAAGGGATACTTCTCCCAGGCCTGCGCTCGTGGGACTCAGCTGTGTTTCTCCACAGGTGAAGCTCTCAACTCCTCTTTGCTCCCTTCTCTGTCACTCAGGAGACATTTGTGTAGCACTTACTGCTCCCCCCTGGCCTTTCCACCCCCGGAATTTCATCAGTAACTGTTCGA
>NW_007054803.1:0-800 GCF_000164805.1 Carlito syrichta | reverse complement strand
GATATTCAGAACCATTAGCATCACATGATGTTTGTTTTTTTATGCACAAAGTTTAGAGTACTATTGTGCATTAATAGGTAACCAGAAAATAATTACTAAGATAGTTTTATATGCTAAATTAGTATGTTTAGAATTTTACATATAATTCATTTAATCTTTACCACAACCTAAAAGACAAGGGTTTGTGTGTCTTTCTTTTTTTGAGCCGGAGTCTCACTCTGTTGCCCAGACTAGAGCGCAGAGACATACTCATGGTCATTGCAGACTCGACCTGCTGGGCTCAGCCTTCTAAGTAGCTGGAACCACAGGGACACTCCACCATGCCCAGCTAATTTTTTATTTATTTCAGATATGAATTCTCACCAAATTATCCAGGCCATTCTCAAACCTCTGGGCTCAAGCAATCCTCTCACCTTTACCTTGCAAAGTGCTGGGATTATAGGTGAGCCACTGTACCCGGTCTATATTTTTCATTTTTTTACACCTGAAAAACTAGAGTTCAGTAAATTTCATGAAAACACTCTGTTTTAAGTGGCTGGGCTAAAATTAAAGACCAAGCTTCCCCATATCTTCAGGCTATTTAAAAAAAATATTGATTTTTTTGGTCATGTTTATAAAAGTTAAAAAAAGAGGTTATCCTTCTAAGAGATTATTTTAATGTTTCTCAAACACACAAACATGATTCAAATGAGCATTCCATCATTTCAGACAAAAAAATACTTCCCATGATATTCTGAAAGAAGAACGTGTTGATGAGTTTTTATTTCTATTGGCCTAATAGTTGACTCTTAGCAGTTGTT
>NW_007054802.1:0-966 GCF_000164805.1 Carlito syrichta | reverse complement strand
AAAAGGAGGTTCTTTTCAACAAAGGTTGGGGAATACATTGGACATACAGTCCTGGAAATCAAATTCCTTTATTTTTCCAAGGACTTCACTACGTTGTGCATAAACATGAACAACAGGGATCACACCTGGGTATGAGAAAATAGCCTATGCACATCTTCACAATGACCTCTCTGAGGGTAGACAAGCACTAATTGAAGGTTCTAGACAGAGCTTCATTATCCCATCATGGCCCCATACAACTTAGACATACAAGAATGCTAACTTGTGATTATTTACTAGAAGAATCATAATTATGAAGAATTAATGGGACCACCCTAAAACCCTAAAATTGAAAAGGCTTCCAAAGTCTATCTGAATTAGCTCTGTGACACCTTTTATTCAATGACCACATTCCAAACAATTTGCAAGTGAAGGCTTGGCTCACCAAGGTCCATCACTATGTGACACCCAGCCCAGCCCTTCAAACCCGTAGGCCACTTTCCTACTCTTCTCTTTGCAGTTCCCAGGCTATTTCCCCACTTGCCCAAATTCTGTTCAGTTCTTTACCTGTAGTTGCAAAGTTCTTTAAAGAACACAGACATATGAATCACACTAGAAAGAGGGAATGGCAAATAGCATGTCAACAGAAAAGAAGGAAAATCGTCCTCACAGAGGACACTGGAGAGTTAGACTGAAAACTGAACAAGGGATAAACAAAATTAGAGGCCGCACTGTATAGGGAAGAGGAGAAAAGTGTACAAATATTGAAAAAAAGGCAATAAGGAAACTGCAAAATAGAGTTGTAAGGGGAAAGGACAAGACCACAGGGGAAGGGGGAAGAAATAGGCATGAAAACAAAAGGCTTACAGAATTTGTAAAATAGGAAGAACTGTAGGGAGCACAGTGCATAATTATAAATTACTGGATGGGGATGCTATGGTCACATGGACTATACAAAGAGAGGAGGCATGACCTCCAACAAAGGGC
>NW_007054801.1:0-745 GCF_000164805.1 Carlito syrichta | reverse complement strand
GGTATATGCCTGATCACAAAAAATCCCAAAAGACTCAGCAAAAAGCACAGCCTTGTACAAAGATCATCCCAAACTTGACCAAAAATGTAAGTGTAAAAAATGAAAAAATTTATTTTTCTAGGACCTCTGCCCACCAAGTGCCTTTCCAACCTCAGATTCACGTCATCCTTATTACTAATGTTTGCAATCAAGGATAATCATTTCAAAACAATCATGTAATTTTACGTAGTTTTCTTTTAAAAACCATTGTCCTCCCTTACGTCCCTGAATGCACATAGTTTATCAGTCACACATATTCCCATTACAATGCTCTGTTCTCAAATAAATATCATTTTCTTTTAAAGAGCATCTCTTGTTATTAGGCTGATATTTCATAGACTTTGTTATCTCCAAATCACATATTTTACATCATTTTTCAAAGTTTCTTAACAAGATAAAGCTTTGTATAATTAAATATAGGATTTTAATATTTGTAAATTAATTGATAGTTTTTTCTTTTTTTTCTTTTTAAGATATCTAACTGTATCTATCTATTCAGCTAGCTATCAAACAAAATGTGACCATTACTGTTAGGTCATACTCCCATCGGGGCCTGGAGAATGTTAGATCAGGCCCTCTGGGGTGTGGGTGTCTGGTGTACAATCTGGTGCTGCATGACAGATACAAAGAATTGCACATAAGTTAAATTTGAAAATATAGTTTATTTAGAAAGTAAATTGGAAAGAGAATTGGAGATTCACTTCCG
>NW_007054800.1:0-946 GCF_000164805.1 Carlito syrichta | reverse complement strand
TGGCTTTTCATATGTGCATAACCTTGATGGCCTGCACAGTTTCTCGGGTGTTACTTTGTGGGCTTCTCCAGGTTTAACGAGTAGTGGACCATCCTGGTGAGTCACCTCAGGCTGCTTAGGGGAAGAGGTTCAGCCTCTTGAAATTATTGCTCATTGCCTGACCTATCACAGTTTCAGCACACTGCTTTTATGTTAAATTTTTTTTGTGCAAACTTCCAAGAAGATAAAAACTGTGTGCTTTTTTTTGTAATTTTTTTTAGAAAAGAGTTTTTGCTATGTTGCACAATCTACTCAAATTCTGGCATGCAAGCAGTCTTCCAGCCATAGCTTCTCAAAGTGCTAGGAATACAGGTATGAGCCACTGCATCCAGCCTAGAAACTGTGATTTTAGGGATAGAACCTTTCATGTTATCTGATGCTTCAAAAGTATTTAGTATTGTGTATTATGAAAAACATAATTTGACAAAGTATTTCAAAGTGAAATACATTAGAATTAAGTGAACCAACCGAAAGACAAGAACAATTTAAAAGTGGACATAAGTAAGGTACAAAGTAAATATTCACCAAACACTTACTGAATGTAAAATAAAAGTATTCTTCATAAGCTACTTTAGTAATGCAATATTTAAAAATCAGAAAGCTATTAATTGGCTTTCCAAATACAAAGGAAGCATTTGTAACTTAATGAAGCTCCTCCAACCAAAACTTCAGACCAATCAAGAATAAGAAAATGATCTGAAAACCCAATGATCAGGAAATAAGAATAGCTCTTTTCAAGACTAAACACACAGTTTAAGCTGTTGGAGGATTTAAGCCACAGTTAAACTTCATTGTTCCAAAAGGGGACTTTCAAAGACGTAATTAATTTTTAAATAGTATGTGACTATATGAAAACATTTGAAAATATAGATTATTGAAATTCTTCCTAGTCAAGGTAAATAGATAT
>NW_007054799.1:0-874 GCF_000164805.1 Carlito syrichta | reverse complement strand
TAGTGAGTAGTTTGGAGATTTTACACATATTATTTTATACTTTGCCATAACCCCATGAAGTAGGAACTATGAATATTCTCATTTTATAGATGAGAAAACCAAAGCATAGAGAGATATTTAGTAACTAGTTCAAATTCACACATGCCTAGGAATCTTGTTGCAGTTTCATGACTTAATCACTGTTCTAAAAATAGACTGGTTAATTCTGTAAGAGACTTTGTATCGATCTATTATATTACTAGAGCATAAGAGTGGCTGTAATATTTTAATTGGCTTAATGTTTTACAAAGAGATGCATGTGTTCATCTAAAATACCTTTTTGCATTTTATTTGAAATAAAACTCTGGATAGAGTGCAAAGGCCTTAATAGATATACATAGCCAGATCTGACATGATTCTTTTAAAAATATGCAAAAATATTTTAATACCTTTACTTAACTCATGTTAATATGAGTCCTAGATTAGGCAAAAGAACAAAAGATTGAAGTAACTCAATCACTGATGATCTCTAAGTCTGCCCAAAGGGCATAAACACAAATATGTTTTGACATTCAATAGTCATCTGGCTCCATTCTTTTTTTCAACGTCCAACTACACATGAAATGATAAAAACTTTTAAAAAGGAGAGCCCCTTTACCCTATCAACTGACGAGAAAGCTTTGAAACAAACTGAAAAATAAAAAAGTCCATTTCATAGTTATAGATTTCCAACTTTAGAGTTATCTCAAATTAGTAACCTCATGTGACCCAGTTATAATAGCATATTGTTTGGGTATATAAATAAGTAAATAACTTTAGTTTCAGATTTTCAGATTATATGGCATGACTTGCCTTGGAGTAGAGCCTTATTTCAAGTGTCCTTGAGGCTTACAAA
>NW_007054798.1:0-685 GCF_000164805.1 Carlito syrichta | reverse complement strand
AAATGTGTGAACGTGTCTGCCAAATTTACAAGAACTTAAAAAAAAGAAAAATTGCAAATATATATATATATATATATATATATATATATATATATATGCAAGATGATGTCACTAATAATAATAGCTTTCTCTGCATATCCTTTATACGGGTCAAAAACATAGAATGATTGGTGCAAAATGCACCTGATTTTCTAGTGGCCTACTGTATAATATTATCCTGATTGACTTTATTAGCTCCGGTGAAATGTTATTGTCCCTCTAAGGAACCTGCCTTCAAAGAAAGGCAAAATGTTGCAGTACTGATGAACAGCAGCTGATTCGAAGAAATTAAGTGATGGTCTGGTAAGTGAAAGGAATAGAAACATTTTCAAAATACAATGAATGGCATGTAGTTTAATTCCATTTCTCAACCAGTTCGTTACAACCAGCAAAGAAACAAAGATGCCTGATGTCCTAAGAAACTTCCATAGGAGTACAATTCTGAAAACTGGCCAGAAGGATTCAGTTACAAATTGGTTTTGAACATTAATCCTAAACTTAAATAGTATGAAAAACACCTTTCACTGTAAAAGGGGGGGGGAGGGAAATGAAACTTTTTTTGGTAAAGTTATAAGCCCCTTAAAATTTATGCAAGTGGATATTCAATAACTAATATGGGCATTATAAAAAGCAATAGGAAAATAGG
>NW_007054797.1:0-777 GCF_000164805.1 Carlito syrichta | reverse complement strand
CGCCAGCGGGGGGGCCCAGCTCCGCGGCCAGCGGGGGGCCCAGCTCCGCGGTCGTCCCAGTCGCCGCGAGCCACACTCTGGGCTCCCGCAGCGCGGGAGTCCGAAGCACTCCGTGGGAGGCCGCGGCCCGGGAGGCGGAACCGCGTTGCGCCTCGGTGCTCGCAGGCAGGATTCTGAGGAAGGATCGCGTCAACCCAGCAGGTCACGCGGCCGGGACGCGACGCGCCGTCCTCACGCCAGGACGCTGCAGCCCCGCAATGGCGAGGGCCCCGGAGCCCCGCCCCCACAAGAGAGAGATTGACAGCAGGTACCATTCATTGTGCAGAGTAGGTGTCTGATACATTTCAACAACTCCAACGTAACACTAACACATGAGAAAACGCAAACATGGTCAGAAAGGAAACATGCCAGAGATCTACACATACCGCTGCAGGGAAAAAGACACAAATCGGGACAATTCATTTTAAGCAGTAGTATACAGTTGCTATCTATACTCAATGAAACATATCGAATGAGTCAACTGGGATATATTTCAAAAATAAGTTAATTAAAAATCAGCAATAGGATATTTTATCTAAGCACATTTCAATAAAGTAAGGGTATGTGTTTTTATTTGGGTGTGGAAAAAAGTGATTAAGGCTATAGAAACAAGAATTCCTTTCTAATGACTGGCCATGGATTCAGGGATCTGGTATAAACGTTTTCTTCTTCATTTGTAATTTGAAAGAAGTTGGGTACAATTCAGGGTGAAATATATTAATATTCATTTACAGGAAC
>NW_007054796.1:0-836 GCF_000164805.1 Carlito syrichta | reverse complement strand
ACTTACTGTAAGTTGCAGGAATATGCTAGTCAGAGTGAGAGAAAGTCACAACTGCTAGTACCTGGAGAGACCAAGGATGTGCTCTCCAGAATTGGTAAGCTCTGCCTCTTGGGCAAAAGTTAGCATACATGTACACACACAAATGCCCACATATGTACACCATAAAGCCTGTTTTAGTCATAAAGCCTCAGCTATGTCATCTGACAGAAGTCGTCAACCTGTGGGTTGGGAAGTGAGAAACCAGTGAACACCCCACACAGGTATTCTGCACATTGCACGGTTCATTCTAGGCACAGCTTGACTACTCCTTCCTAATGAAATGAAGGACTAAGGTAACCTTACAGTGATAATTCATTTTGATGCGTCTATTGTCTTTCTGTGATCTTCAAAGTTACCAAAGTATTAACTGCCCTAAAGATGTTTTGCTGCTCGGTCACACCTTTCTCTCTGGACTTAGAAAGGGACTACAGGTAATAAAGAAAACAGCTGAGGCTGAAATCTACAACAATATTTGCCACAAGAACACCAACTCCCCAGCCATTTTAAGCTTTTCCTTCCCAGGACAACATTTACACCTCCTCTTTATGCCTCATCACTTTGTGTTTGGAACAATTCTGGAACTATTCATGAATGACTTCACATCATAACATACAAAGAGTACCCAGACAGGGTTGGACACAGTATCCCTCAAAACCTGTGGTACAGACCTGGAGGCACAGAAATGCAAGGAGGCTTCCTGGTAGAACATCCACAAGTTCCCTAGGAGGACCTACAACTGAACACCGAGAGATGGACAAGTACCCTGAGAGACTGCAAATTCAGCCACACCTCTCCCC
>NW_007054795.1:0-437 GCF_000164805.1 Carlito syrichta | reverse complement strand
GTCTCGAACCTATAGGCCCAGGCAATCCAGTCACCTTGGCCTACCAAAGTGCTGGGATTGCAGGATGAGCCACTGAGACTGGCCTGTTTGTTTTTGTTTTGAAGCAGGGTCTCAATTTGTTGCCCAGACTGGAGGCAGTATCATAATCACGGCACACTACAGCCTCAGCCTCCTGGGCCTAGGCGATCATTCTTCTACCTCAGCCTCCCTGGCAGCTGAGACTACAGGGTTGTACCACCACTCTAGGCTTTTTTTTTTTTTTTTTTTTTTTTTTTTGAGTAGGAGTCTGACTCTGTCATCCAGGATGGAGTGCAGTGGCATGCTGCTCATGGCCACCACTGCCTCGACCTGTTGGGCTCAGGCAATCCTTCCTCCTCAGTCTTTCAGGTAGGCGGAACCACAGGCATGCACCACCACACCCAGTTAATCTTTTGATA
>NW_007054794.1:0-1638 GCF_000164805.1 Carlito syrichta | reverse complement strand
AGACAGAAAGGGTCCCACAGTTGGAGGGGGGCTATTGTACCACTTATTGTGCAATATTCTCTTGATTTTGGAGTCAACATGCATGAGACTTAGAGGAGAATATTTGTACATTACAGGTAATCAACAAGTATGACCTGACCTGGGGCCAGAAAAATATCTTCAGCTGGTTTTGATTAAAGCGTAAGCTGTCCTTTTTAACCCTTATGACCCAGCTGATTCTGTCATGAACAAAAGTGCTGGAAAAAACCACTATGTGAAGTTCAAAATATTATGGGACAAAATTGTTTCCTTGGACAAAAATTTATTTTCTTTTGGAGACAAAGTTCTGTCCTGGGAGAGGATGCATACATAACCCCATAGCCTAAGCTGTTTTCTTAGAACCTGGCGTTTTCCCAACAACCTAGTCGAAGTTCCAGCATAAATACTTTATGTTGTAAGTCAAGTTGTATATACTTATTTGACCTTTTTATTAGTCTAATATAGAGCAAGCTCATTATCTTTACCTAGAAATGAGTAAAAATTATATGCACAACTCCTAAAAGAGGAGATCCCAGCAACACAAGTTAATTGCATTCAAAATGAACTGCTAATTGAAAACAGAAAAAAACACAACTCTTCATTTGCAGTGAAACTAAAGTTGGTTTCACAGACAGATTTTTATTGTTCACTTTTTTGCTTTCTCTTTTTGTTGATGTTTCTTTTTGGCTTTGTGTTTTGCTTTTGTCTCTTCTACATTCAAGAAACTGATACCATAGCGGTGAAATGTACTTTTTAAACAAGTGCTTCAAAACTTTCTGGGGCAATCTTCTCTGAATTCTTCACTACTAGGCAAATAAAATTGAGAGAAATTAACTTTCAAAACAGAAATCACCCTTGTATTTGGAATGAAAGTGGTGCTGGTGATTAAACACAATTGCTTGAATTTTGGGGCTTTTATAGAAGTATAGACCCACCCCTCCCACACTGTCATACATAATTTGATACAAATGGGGTATTTGCTTTCTGGCTTAAACACAAAATAGAATGAGGGGGGAACAAAAATCACCTGGAAGCTGGGCTTGGTGGCTCAGCCTGTAATCCCGCTTCTTTAGGATGCTGAGGTCAGTGGATTGCCTGAGCCCGCGGGTTTGAGACCCGCCTGGGCAGGCGAGACCTCATCTCTACAATAAATCAAAAAATCAGCTGGGCGTGGTAGCCCATGCCTGTAATTCCGGCTACTTGGAAGGCTGAGGTGGAAGGATCGCCGGAGCCCAGCAGGTCGAGGCTGCGGTGGCCGGGAGCTGCCACTGCACTCTAGTCTGGGCAACAGAGTGAGACTCCAACTCAAAAAAAAAAAAAAAATCACCTGGAAGTTATTGAGCTAGTGGTCAACTCCCTTGGTATTCAG
This sequence comes from Carlito syrichta, assembly GCF_000164805.1. NCBI lineage: Eukaryota > Metazoa > Chordata > Mammalia > Primates > Tarsiidae > Carlito > Carlito syrichta. The sequence continues at coordinate 251 of NW_007054794.1, read as the reverse complement.
GAGAAGGGCACTTAGCTGGGAAGTCCACACTCTAATTTCCCTGAAAAGAAACAAAAAATTTACATAGCGTATGAGTGTGTGTCTGCTTGTGTGCTCACATTTTCAGTATGACTGGCTTTATCCTACCAGGTTTCCGTTTTCTCTCCCTGATTTTGCGTAAAATCCAGGTACTACTCTATGTATTGTAATAACAATAGGCAGCAGATGGTGGTAGCCTTTTTTAACTTCCTGAACCCTTCACATTCCTTGCC
>NW_007054793.1:0-801 GCF_000164805.1 Carlito syrichta | reverse complement strand
AAAGAAAACATGGAATTATATACACTCATCTGGAACCTACATCTACATTATGTTTAAGCTCTATAAATAATAATTCTGCATGCAATTTACCTTAACATGTATGCAATTCATTTAGATATTCATTTTTCTGATAAATAGCAAAATATAAAAAAGAAAACAAACGAGTTTTTTGATTAATTTATTTTTGTTACATGGTATACTTAGTGTTTTCTAAACTTCTTCTAGGTATTTTGCTCTGTGAAAGTGTAGGTAAATAGTTCATTGATTATATTGAAAAAATATTTTTTATTTTTTATTATATTTATTTTTAAGTTGGAGTCTCACTCTGTCATCCAGACTGGAGGGCAGTGGCTGCTTCCGGCCACTGCAGCCTCGACCTGCTGGGCTCCGGCGATCCTTCCACATCAGTCTTCCAAGTAGCTGGAACTACAGGCACACGCTACCACACCCGGGTACTTTTTTGATTTTCTGTAGAGATGAGGTCTTGCCAAGTTTCTCAGGCGGGCCTCGAACCCGCGCGCTCTGGCAATCCACTCACCTCGGCCTTCCAAAGCACGGGGATCACAGGCTGAGCCACCGAGTTCGGCAAGAAATATTTTTTAAAGATCATGTATGAATTTAGACTGTATCTCAAAAGTATTGATCTCTTAGATAAGATCAAATGTATATACTACAGTATTCTTTATCTTGAGGGCATGTGACTATACATGTATATGCATGTAGCACACGTGTATGTGTTTTTGGAGGTGTTTTCTAAATAGGAAGAGGCAATGAACAACCATGTTGTTCTTCAGACTTGAT
>NW_007054792.1:0-922 GCF_000164805.1 Carlito syrichta | reverse complement strand
TGACAGATTCTCTTGGGTTTTCAAGGTACACCATCATGTCATCTGCATAGAGAGATAACTTGACTTCCTCTTTTCCTATTTGAATACCTCTGATAGCCTCCTCTTCTCTGATTGCTTTAGCCAGGACTTCCAATACTATGTTGAACAGGAGGGGAGAGAGTGGGCATCCTTGTCTAGTTCCAGTTTTCAGGGGAATTGGTTCCAATTTTTGTCCATTTAGGAGTATGCTGGCTGTGGGTTTCTCGTAGATGGCTTTTACTATTTTGAGGTATGTTCCCCGTATGCCTAGATGTTCAGGAGTTTTTATCAAGAAGGGGTGCTGGATTTTATCAAAAGCTTTTTCTGCATCTAGTGATATGATCATGTGGTTTTTGTTTTGACATCTGTTGATGTATTTAATTACATTTATGGTTTTATGAATATTGAACCAGCCTTGCATGCCAGGAATGAAGCCTACTTGGTCATGATGGATGATTTTTGAGATGTATTGCTGAATCCGGTATGCTAGGATCTTGTTGAGAATTTTAGCATCTATGTTCATCAAAGATATTGGCCTGTAGTTCTCTTTCTTTGTTGGATCTTTACCTGGCTTGGGTATCAATGTGATGTTGGCTTCGTAAAATGATTTGGGGAGAGTTCCATCTTTTTCAATCGCCTGGAATACCTTCAGTAAGATTGGTATCAGCTCCTCCTTGAATGTCTTGTAGAATTCTGCTGGAAAGCCATCTGGACCAGGGTTTTTTTTTTTTTGTAGGAAGTTTTCTTATTACGTGGTTGATTTCCTTGATTGTTATTGGTCTATTTAGGGTCTCAATTTCTTCTTGTTCCAACCTAGGTAGGTTGTGTGATGTCAGAAAGTCTTCCATTTCCTTCTGGTTTTCAAGTTTGTTTCCATACAAGTGTACGTAGTAGTCTCTAATGA
>NW_007054791.1:0-796 GCF_000164805.1 Carlito syrichta | reverse complement strand
CTCTTTCTAGTTGATTCTTAGCAACTTATATGAGTGCAAGTTGTGAGCTGCCCTTGAGGTCTAAAGCTGATTTTAAATTCCGATTTGAATCTGATTCTGACTTGAATTTAGATGTTTAATCTATGGTAGGCTATAAGGGTAAACAAAAAAAGTAGTTGAAGTGCTCCACTCAGAAATTAAACTTGCTTCCTTTCTTTTCTTACCTATGACACACTCTAGATGACTAAGTAATCTGAATAAAATGTGATTGCTTTCTGATAGATTAAAAAATAGTTTAAATCAACATCGTTTATGAGTTTTATCCTAGCCCCAATTTAAACTGGAATATGAAATTGAATACTCTCCTCACAGTAAATATTTTATAGGTCTTTGCCACAAATTTTCTATGCACAAGGTTACAGGAGTATCTAAAGAAATGTTTTTTGAGAATAAAATTAATTGCCTTTTGATGCAATTAAAGTAACAGGCAGAGTGAGTCACTGCAATTACATTACTCTTAAATTAAAACGTAAATACAAGTGTGGTGCAGGGTCTCCCTGTCTCAGATGACACTCTCCGACGTCAGTTCCTGGCTCAGCCCTCATGGCTGGTGCTGGGTGTTTATTAAGGGGCTGGTGGCCCTTGGCAGAGGGTGAGCTGCTGCACACACCAGAGCCATCAAATTGACATGGCCCATGCAGATGGCTCCATCCCGTTCATGGAAGCAGACAGGTCCCAGTTGGCCGGGACAAACATTTCAGTCATCCCTTAGAAAGTATCACTTTTAAAAGCTCGATTAAAAGATTATCTGTGTATG
>NW_007054790.1:0-862 GCF_000164805.1 Carlito syrichta | reverse complement strand
TTTATTTGGGTGTGGAAAAAAGTGATTAAGGCTATAGAAACAAGAATTTCTTTCCAATGACTGGCCATGGATTCAGGGATCTGGTATAAACGTTTTCTTCTTCATTTGTAATTGAAAGATGTAGGGTACAATTCAGGGTGAAATATATTAATATTCATTTTACAGGAACCCTTGTGGGTCAGGCCTGTCCCCGAACTTCCCCGCTCTTCCGACAGAATGCTACTACTGCAAATCCTGCCCTTCCCCCTCCCCTCCGATTTACCAACTCTGAAAATCTTTTTTTTTTATTAAGATGGTCGTTCAAGGTCCACTTATGAGTGAGTACATGTGATACTCAGTTTTTGCTTCTGTGAAAGGTCACCCAGGAGGATAGACACTAACTCCATCCAGGTTTCCGTGAACATCGTGATTTTGTTCTCGTTTTCACTGCATAATATTGCATTGTTCCTACGTACCACATATTTTTAATCCAGTCCTCTTTAGATGGGCAATATGGCTGGTTCCATGTTCTTGCTACTGCGAACCATGTGGCGATAAACGTACATGTGCAAATATCTCCTTTATAGAGGGATTTCATTCTTCCTGATATATTCACAGTAGGAGGAGGGCAGGGTCGATTTTTAGATCGTCTAGGAATCACCAAATGTTTATCCACAGAGCTAGTACTGATTTACACTCCCGCGAGCAGTGTAGAAGTGTTCCCTGTTTGTCATTTCCTCGTCAGCATCTGTTGTTTGTGGAGTTATGGATGATAGCCATCCCGACCGAACTTAGGTGGCCTCTCAATGTAGTTTTCATTTGCATTTTTGGATGACTAATGAGGCTGAGCTTTTTGACATGTCTTTGGTGGCCGCGTGTGTGT
>NW_007054789.1:0-814 GCF_000164805.1 Carlito syrichta | reverse complement strand
GGTGAAAATAGAGACATGCGATCTACCATTTAATCTTTTGAATGGATCACTCTTGTGTGTCTTATCCCATCAAATGAACTTAGAAGGAGGAAAATTCAACTTTTAGCAAAAAGAAAAGTGCTTTAGAAATTTCAAATGATATCAATACAGATATATCATGATTAGATTAAATAAAAATACAGTACTTTAAAGAATAGTAATATATACCGATGGACTACAGATAGCTATCTTTATATTTCTTCAGGATGATGATATTTATTAAATAAACTTTCTGCAGACAGATATGGCAATTCATGAATCATTATGCCAAAATATTTATAAATCAACTCATTGTTCACTTGTTATGATATACACTGGAACTCTATAATAGTACTTGATTGCCACTATAAGGAACCTGAATAATGCATTTCAGAAGACTTGCACACCCCCACACAATTCTGGATTAATAGCTGAGCAAACAAGAAGTAATGTACTCCACTCCAGCAAAACCTGTTATAACATCAATCTGACTTTTCCTTAACACTTACTGCTTACTTCTCACTCATTCTCCACAACAAAGTGTCCTCTCCCAGAAGGAGTTCATCGGGGAATCTCTATCACATGCTCATTCATCCACAGAAAGAGAAATTTCATGATTAACAGGATCACAGATAACTTTTTCCACTATGAAATGAAGAGATGTAAAGGGCCTGGCCACTCCAGCTATCGATAACTCCATTGCAGTTAAAAAGGCTTTTTGTCACTTCTTCACTGGGCAATAGGGCCAATTATCTAAAACCCTTTCCTAGAATTCAGACACATACCAGAGCAAGGC
>NW_007054788.1:0-840 GCF_000164805.1 Carlito syrichta | reverse complement strand
AATACAAACAATCAATGAAACAAAAAAAGCATGTTCTTCGAAAAGGGTACACAAGATTGATGGTCCCCTAGCTAGACTGACCAAGAAAAAACGAGAAAAAAACCAAATACGCATAATCAGAAACACAAAAGATGAAGTCACATCTGACCCTGAAGAAATACAAAAGATCATTAGAGACTACTACGTACACTTGTATGGAAACAAACTTGAAAACCAGAAGGAAATGGAAGACTTTCTGACATCACACAACCTACCTAGGTTGGAACAAGAAGAAATTGAGACCCTAAATAAACCAATAACAATCAAGGAAATCGAACACGTAATAAGAAAACTTCCTACAAAAAAAAGCCCTGGTCCAGATGGCTTTCCAGCAGAATTCTATAAGACATTTAAGGAGGAGCTGATACCAATCCTACTGAAGGTATTCCAGGCGATTGAAAAAGATGGAACTCTCCCCAAATCATTTTACGAAGCCAACATCACATTGATACCCAAGCCAGGTAAAGATCCAACAAAGAAAGAGAACTACAGGCCAATATCTTTGATGAACATAGATGCTAAAATTCTCAACAAGATCCTAGCAAACCGGATTCAGCAATACATCTCAAAAATCATCCATCATGACCAAGTATGCTTCATTCCTGGCATGCAAGGCTGGTTCAATATTCGTAAAACCATAAATGTAATTAAATACATCAACAGATGTCAAAACAAAAACCACATGATCATATCACTAGATGCAGAAAAAGCTTTTGATATAATCCAGCACCCCTTCTTGATAAAAACCCTTGAACATCTAGGCATACAGGGAACATACCTCAAAATAGTAAAAGCCATCTA
>NW_007054787.1:0-799 GCF_000164805.1 Carlito syrichta | reverse complement strand
AAAAATAGCTGGTGAGCATGTTCAACAGGCTTAACCCCTGCTTGCATGGGCAGGTCTTAAATCAGACCCAACAAGGCTTCTGCGTGTTAGTCCAATTACTTCCAAAAATTCTCTACCACTCAGATGAGGATATACTCCGGTGGTTTACCCCAGGTATCCACCGGAGAGACAGAAGAGAGCTGGTCACCGCCATTTCCATGGCAGTTCTTCTTGGACTTGGACTAACAAGGAGCCGGAACGGGTATTGCCTCCCTAGCTACCCAAAGTCACTATTATAATGGCCTTAGGGCAGATAAACATAGACATCGAGAGAATTGAATTTTCCATCTCTCACCTTCAGGAATCCCTAACCTTGTTATCTGAGGTGGTCCTACAGAACCATAGAGGGCTAGATTTGTTATTTCTGCAGCAGGGAGGAACATGCACCACCCTAGGAGAAGAATGTTGTTTCTACACGGACCACTCGGATATTGTCAGGGAATCCATGGCTAAGGTAAGGGAAGAGTTAGCTGAACGCAAAGAAGAACGAGAGCAACAACTCAATTGGTTTGAAGCATGGTTTAACCACACCTCCTGGTTTACTACATTAATTTCCACCGTAGCTGGCCCTTTAGCTGTTTTAATTCTCCTACTCATTTTTGGGCCTTGCATCATCAACAGGCTTATAGCCTTTGTAAAGCACCGTTCAACTCATAGTACTCAAACAGCAATACCAGCCACTCGGCACTCATCCTTGTTGTCTTAATCGTCCCACTCATATTCGGGAATGGCCTTCAAGAAATTTGTGCAGACCCATGAT
>NW_007054786.1:0-866 GCF_000164805.1 Carlito syrichta | reverse complement strand
TACACCTCTGGTGATTGTATAGGTCAATAGAGTTACGGTTAAGTAAGGAAAGAAATGAGACTGTGACCTACACATTAATTATTTTTATTTGTCTTGACTATCTGAAAACAAAATGGTCACTCCTGCTGGATTATTTATCTAAGTTACTTCCTGAATATAATAATTGTATGTGTTTTTTCAAATACATTATCTCATTTGATCCCCAAAACAACAGTTAAACATATATCTTTCCCTCAAGTGCATCGATGAGAAACTGAAGCTTAAGCACATGACAATGTATTCAAGATATATTACTAAGTCTGTTTTAAGAACACCATTCGTCTATTGACACTAATCTCATGTTGTTGATATTTTTTCACTCTGCCTGCTGAAAATAAATATTCATGTCTAAGAAATGAACACATATCTAATGAAAATACCTGTCTAAGAATGAAAGCGATTATACTAAGGTGATTCATTTGAGAGCATTGTCAAATGACTCAAGAAATAAACATGCTTGATTACCAAACTAAGCAGAGACAGTTCATAATAATAAAGAGCAACATATGCCAATTCTTTAAAAATACTTGCTTTAATTTATTAGTCTAAGAATAAACTCTGCATCGGTTTAAGGAAATATAAAAATATTATTTCCACTTGTTCTTTTATAAAAAAATGGATTTAGAGAACATGCTAAAGTTATCCCTAGGAGAAAATTCTACCCGTGTCATTTCCATAATTCTATCCATGTGTAATATATTTTCCATTTCCATTTTAAATATATTAAATTTGAATCACGTTCACATCAGCTTTTATTTCCAAGGATACTCTTTATGTCTAAAGTAATTAATATATTTTCAAAGTATGTTCATTTAATGTTTTTTTTT
>NW_007054785.1:0-738 GCF_000164805.1 Carlito syrichta | reverse complement strand
AAACACATTCCAGAACACAATAACCAGTTTACCAGGAAATAACAGCTAAAAATCTTAAGAGGAAAAAACAGTTTAGAAAGAAAAGTGATTTTAAAGTAATTCTGCTGTATGTTTTTCATAAAATAGAATAAGCTCAATATTGAAAATCTGATTGTCTTATAATACATTGGTTACTATTCATATGTATATGCTTGATGTTAAATCCTTGTCTCTGAGGCGAGCTTCTGAATAGGCCTTTATAGGCCTCAGCTGTAAGATTCCATATGTTGGCTCCCAACAGGAGACAACCCACAGAATGGGAATAACTATTCTCCAACTATAGATCTGACAAAGGCATAACATCTATAATCTACAAGAAACTCAAACACTCAGAAAAAAACAGACAAATAGTCCCTTTAGTAAGTGGGCAAAATACATGATTGGATATATCACATAAGAAGAGATAAGGGCAGCCAGCAGACACAGGAAAATGTGCTCAGCCTCATTCATCATCAAAGAAATGCAAATGAAAACCACATTGAAATACCACATATACCCTGTAAGAATGGCCACCATTAATAAAACAAACAATAACAGATGCTGGTAAGGATTTGGGGAAAAAATTGCTTCTACACTGCATGTGGACTGAAAACTAGAGCAACATCTTTGGAAAACAGTATGGCAGTTGCTAAAGGGACAAGAAATTGACCTACCATGTGACTCAGTAATTCCCCTCTATATGCCTGGAGGAACTGAAGA
>NW_007054784.1:0-970 GCF_000164805.1 Carlito syrichta | reverse complement strand
TAACTGTTGCTTGTTGTTGAGGTCTTTGTGACCTTCAAAATAAACAATGGATGGGTTAAATTAAATCACAGCTTATCAATGAAAAGCATTAATCTCTCTTTGGAGAATGTTTTTATTCACTATGTTAAATGCAGAACTTTTCTATGAAGTAAATGTTCAGAATTTGTTAATGTCCAACATCAAAATTTGAGATATTAAACAAACCCAAACCCTTTACAATTAGACAATGTCTGTGTAGTCATAAACATTTAAAAATGCCAACATTAAAGTTAATCTCAGAATCATCAAAAGAAATACAACTTTATAGTTTGAGCTGACAAAAATTTCTGAAATGATTAAGCATTTTGAGATTTACAATGCACTCTATCATACCCACTTCAGTATTCTTATCCTGTCTATCCACTCCACAAAGAAAAAGTGGACGTTTCCCATGTCTCAGCTTCACAACTTCTTTCTTCCATTTGGCTTCTACTTTTCAGACAAGTCTTGGGCTTACTTGTTTTCTATTTCTAAAGCAGACCCTAATCCTCATTATTCTCCTGCTCATACTTTTTCTTCATGATACTTTTCAAAAATTTAATAACGTATTTATTCATGTGTTTCCTTATTCACTATTTAGTAAACACAGTATCTTGGAATTTTCACATATATCTGGGCAAGCCTATTTTGTTTATCATTGCATATCCAGGAGCTAATGAATATATTTTCTGGCACATGAGAGAATCTCAACAAATATTTGAGAGATAAGAGAAACTTAAGGAAAATAAAACACATGCTGGTTTTGGTATTGTTTACTATATTAAGGGTTAACCCTATGAAAACTGTTGAGATGGGAATTTCCAAAGTAAGATCTTAAAAATTTACAATAGTTCATGTATAGCATTTAAAGATCAACAAAGACCTCATGAAAGCCTTTTGATGACAACTGTCATTACAACTTTACTACAAAGTAAGCTATAGTAATAAAAGC
>NW_007054783.1:0-659 GCF_000164805.1 Carlito syrichta | reverse complement strand
CGCAGCCATAAAAAAAGAACAAAATCATGAATTTCGCTGCAACCTGGATGGAACTAGAGTCTATAATACTGAGTGACCTTTCACAAAAACAAAAAATCCGAATATCACATGTTGTCACTCATATAATGGACCTTGAACATCCAATGCAATACTATGAGAAAATGACTGATGGTACTGGGAAACTATGGGGGGGAGGGGGATGGGATTAACAGTAGCAAATATCTGTCGGGGGATGGGAAAACACTTTTTATTTACAGGGTGCCTGAATGAAACGTCATTGTACACCTACCCTTAACTGTACCCCCCAAAACCATAATAAAAACTACTGATTAATGAAAAAAAAAAAAAAAAAAAAACAGTTGGTGCACCTATATTAGGTGCATATATGTTTAGGATAGATATTTATTATTAATGGAGTGAATCTTTTATCATTAGGTAGTGGCCATCTGTGTCTTTTTTAGTTTTTGATAGCTTAAATAATATTTTGTCTGAATTTAGGATCGTGACTCCTCCTTTCTTTTGTGTTCCATTCGCCTGAAAATTTGTTTCCCATCCTCTTACTTTGAGTCTGTGCACGTCTTTTCTAGTGAGATGGGTCTCTTGAAGGCAGCATATTCTTGCCTGTTGATATTTTATCCATTTTGCCATACTATGTCTTC
>NW_007054782.1:0-635 GCF_000164805.1 Carlito syrichta | reverse complement strand
GGATTCAGACAGGTTTACTGAAAGCCCCTTTCTCATCTGCTTGCCGGTAGTGCATGCACGTGGTTTCTGGCTACCTCGCATCCCTGGCCCCACATTCTAGAAAGAGTACTGCCATTTGTTCAGAGAATTCCCTCTTCCCACTGCATGTGGTTCTGGAGGGGCAGACAGTCCATCCCTGTTCAAGTGTTAGCCACAGAGATGACTGTGGCCCAGACCTAGCCAGGCATCTAAGAATAGAAAGTCAGGATGCCTGTGCAGAAACAAGACATGGTTAATCTCAGCCTTGTCAATCACACTAAATTCCAAAGGACTGGCTCACAGACTTTCACCTGTTCCAGGTACATCTGAGGCCACGACTGACAGATGTCAGTCAGACAGACTGACAGATGTAAACAGACTGTGTTACTTTAGCAAAAATCTCTGCCTGAGGGGTAAGGACACGATGCCAAACAAGTTATGATGGAGTTTTTAGGCAGATGTGAGGTTAGGAGAATCTGATTTACGCTCCTGGGTAAAAAGCAGTAGAAAATATTCATATATGGGCAATGATATAGAAACGCTGTCACTTTTCTGAATATACTAATTAAAGGTATTTAACAGAAAAATGAGAAAGAACAAGAATGAGGAAGTCATAG
>NW_007054781.1:0-824 GCF_000164805.1 Carlito syrichta | reverse complement strand
GCTGAATTTGTCCAAGCAGGTGAAAAGCAAATATAAGTTTCATTTAAACTCTTCACCAAAATCGAAGAGGCAGAAATAATTCCCAACTGACTACATGAGCCCAGAACTACTCTGATAGCAAAACAAGACAGACACACGCAAAGTAAAAACAAAGAATACCGCAGACCAATATCACTGATGTACACAGGCATGACAAAGTCTTAGCGAAAACCAAGTTAAACAGAACACTGCTTTTGTGCCTATTGTTAGAAATAGCAATTGAGGTGATTTTGGCCTTTTCTATATTCATTAGTAAAGGGGTATAAGTTTCTTCATTGTATTCCCTACGTTTGCAATCATATAGCCTTAAGTTTTTAATGGAGGAAGCATACCAAAATCATAATAAAATTGTTCTTTTTTGCTTACTATCTGACTAAAGAAACGAAATTTCTGGCATTTAGCTGAAGGTAAATATTAACTTAATTATCAAGGTATCATATTTTAAGCTGATTTTAGCCTATTTGCCTGTATTTCCAAAAAAGTAGCTTGTTTTACTTCTTTTATCGCAGTATAGGAGGTCATATCATGGTAAGCATGAATTTGGTTTTGAGAAAAATTTGGTTTCCTACATGCAACCATGTGAACGTACGTTATTCATATTTCGTCATTTTCTGATGACTCTCAAATATGTTTTTGAAACTCGTGGATGAACATTTGTACGGTTTTGAGAACGTAGCTCTGAAACTATGATGTCATAACTATTATAGTCCATCTCTTTTCTTTACATAGGGGATGATTTCTCTCAAATGTATTCCTAAGATTGCAGTTTCTATACTGTAGGCTGG
>NW_007054780.1:0-861 GCF_000164805.1 Carlito syrichta | reverse complement strand
CCAAAGGCTTTTATCAATGTAAGGAGACCTTTGACAGATTCTCTTGGGTTTCAAGGTACACCATCATGTCATCTGCATAGAGAGATAACTTGACTCCTCTTTTCCTATTTGAATACCTCTGATTGCCTCCTCTTCTCTGATTGCTTTAGCCAGGACTTCCAATACTATGTTGAACAGGAGGGGAGAGAGTGGGCATCCTTGTCTAGTTCCAGTTTTCAGGGGAATTGGTTCCAATTTTTGTCCATTTAGGAGTATGCTGGCTGTGGGTTTCTCGTAGATGGCTTTTACTATTTTGAGGTATGTTCCCCGTATGCCTAGATGTTCAAGGGTTTTTATCAAGAAGGGGTGCTGGATTTTATCAAAAGCTTTTTCTGCATCTAGTGATATGATTATGTGGTTTTTGTTTTGACATCTGTTGATGTATTTAATTACATTTATGGTTTTACGAATATTGAACCAGCCTTGCATGCCAGGAATGAAGCCTACTTGGTCATGATGGATGATTTTTGAGATGTATTGCTGAATCCGGTTTGCTAGGATCTTGTTGAGAATTTTAGCATCTATGTTCATCAAAGATATTGGCCTGTAGTTCTCTTTCTTTGTTGGATCTTTACCTGGTTTGGGTATCAATGTGATGTTGGCTTTGTAAAATGATTTGGGGAGAGTTCCATCTTTTTAATCGCCTGGAATACCTTCAGTAGGATTGGTATCAGCTCCTCCTTAAATGTCTTGTAGAATTCTGCTGGAAAGCCATCTGGACCAGGTTTTTTTTTTTGTAGGAAGTTTTCTTATTACGTGGTCGATTTCCTTGATTGTTAGGTTGTTTATTTAGGGTCTCAATTTCTTCTTGTCCAACCTAGG
>NW_007054779.1:0-601 GCF_000164805.1 Carlito syrichta | reverse complement strand
TGTGATCATAGACAGTGCCTTTTACTGGGAAGGAAAAACTTTTTTCCAAACCCATGCGCGGGAGCCAACGGGAAGGACAGAGACCCATTTTTCTTGGAGTGACATCCATGTTCCAGGGGGGGGGTGCTGAGTGAGGCCAGGTGTCCGGTTCCTAACGGGTGATCGCCACCAGCATGTAACTTTTGCTTTACAAGAAAAGCAGCGTGAAGACAATTTGAACCCCACTGTCCCGGCCTGCCGGGCCCTGCACAGAGCTCCAATCCTGTGAGTGGGCAACAGATGGCGGAAGGAAGCCCCAGCCTCTGGGACTCACTTGCCAGGAACGGAGCCTCCATGACTCAGAGCTGGAAGGAAGAAGACACTGACTCTCCGGTCTGGGAGCTGAGGGGAGACACAGCATCTTCTTCTCGGCCACACTCAACCAAGCAGACCTTTCGTCATGTACAGCTCGGGGTGGGGATAGGTCATGGCCATGTGCCACCTACTCTCAATGCTCTCTCGGAGACCAAACCTGTCTGGTGGCTTGGATGCCTAACTTAGGACAACTTCCAGAGACTTTCAAGAGCTTTTGGAAAGCAGCAGCTATCATGGGCTAGGATTG
>NW_007054778.1:0-1293 GCF_000164805.1 Carlito syrichta | reverse complement strand
CTCCATTTTCGTTTATTAACCACTTTGTAACATTTAATTCTTGGAACACTCTCTTTTTATTGAAACTCATCTTCCTTGGCCCCCAAGAGTCTAATTTCTCCATAACTACACTCTCTTCATCTGATTCTAATCCTTTAGTGTTCCTCAGAACCTCCTCTTTGCCCACCTTTTCCCATTCTCATACTTTTCCAAGTGACCTCATTCACTTAAAGATTATCAGCTACAATCCATGTTTTCAATGCCTAAACTTCCATTAGTTTCTGAGTTCCAAAACTATGAACCTTAATTAATCCCCTATTTTAAGCATAACAGGACCACCATCTACAAATTTACCAAAACATTGGTTTCCCCTTAATCTTTTTTATAAAAATATCGCGGTTAGAATTGAGGTAACAAATAAGTCTGCCCCAAGGCAACTTCACCAAGTTCTTTGACATCACGGCTAATTTTATAAGCTGATCAAGATTGATGAGAAAATAGAATACTTAGATGAGTGGGTGAACATATTTGTATAACCATCCATGTCCCTCATATAGAAATGCTTAATTATATGACAGCATCATCAGAGAAATATGAGTGGAGTTTTGAAGTTTGGCAGCAAGTAAAATAATTTTCCATTGTATGTGTAAATTCTCATCATTATTTTAAAAAGACAATGTCACACTCTGATCATAGATGAAAGCAAAACCATCATTACTATCTTTACAGACAACATCATTATAATGTCATTATAGTGCATGCTTTACTTCTGAAACACTATCTTTGAATACATTTAAAGTTTTATCTGTGCACAATGCTTTCTAACATTTGACATTGGAGAGTCTTGTTAAAAGATGAAAATAAATTTTTCTCCTTAAAATCCAGTAGACTTCTTTTATATCAAAAAGATAATCATAGAATGCATTTTTAATTTTTTTCTAAAAATGATATTTTTATCATTTTTTTCTAACACCCCATGGAAGTCGCTCAACAGGTTCAGAAGGTACTGTTCTATCACCAAACTCTCCAAAAAATTACACTGTGGAACATAATTGTGTTTATTCTATAGCAGTTCCCAATTGCTTGGTAAGTAAGAGTCATATTCTCAGGTATTATTCATTCCAGAGATGCTTTATTTTTTACCACATGCTATTTGATATATTTTTATTTAAAAAAAGGACATTTTGTTCAATTCTTTTTAGTTGGTAGCTTTGTAGTAATAAAATTTTGAGGCCAGCCAGGCTTGGTGGCTCAGCCTGTAATCCCATGCCTTTGGGAGGCTGAGGTGAGTGGATTGCCTGAGCCCACAGGCTG
>NW_007054777.1:0-1531 GCF_000164805.1 Carlito syrichta | reverse complement strand
AAGCTTGTCAGTTTAACGAGGTCCCACTTGTCTATCTTATCTCTTATGGCCTGGGCACTTCGGGCTTTGATCAGGAATAGGTTGTCAGTTCCATAAGGGTGTCTCCTGCATTTTCTAAGTTCATATAGTTTGAGGTTTGACATTTATGTCTCTGATCCATTTAGAGTTTATTTTTGTGTATGGGGATAGGTAGGGGTCTTGTTTTAGTCTTCTGCATGTTGTCAGCCAGCTTTCCCAGCACTACTTACTGAATAGGTTCTCATCTCCCTAGTCGTTGGTGGTGGAGGCTTTGTCAAATATGAGTAGGTTGAGAAATTGAAGTTTTGCTTCTGGAATCTCAAATCTGTTCCATTGGTCTATATGCCTGTTCTTGTACCAATACCAGGCTGTTTTGATTATCGTAGCTTTATAATAACATTTAAAATCTGGGAGTTTGATAGCTCCTGCTTTGTTTTTGTTGTTGTAGTTGTTGTTACTGTTGTTTTGATTTTAAGTGTTCTTTTGGCTATTCGTAATAGTTTATGTTGCCATATGAATTCCTTTATTGTTTCCAGGTCTGAGAAGAATGCTGCTGATAAGTTGATGAGTACTGATTTAAATTTGTAAATTGCCTTAGGTAGAATGGACATCTTAACAATGTTGATTCTTCCAATCCATGTGCATGGAATATCTTTCCATTTGTTTGTGTCATCTTTGATTTCTTTGAGCAGTATTTGTAGTTTCCATGGTAAAGGTCTTTCACATCTCTGGTTAGGATGATGCCAAGGTATTTCTTTTTTCGGTGGCTATTGTGAATGGGATTATGCTTTTCATTTGGGTTTCTGTTGCTTATTTATTGGTGTAAAGAAATACGATTGTCTTTTGCAAGTTTATTTTATACCCTGAGACTTTGTCAAAGTCCTTTATCAGTGCAAGTAGGTTTTTGACAGATTCTCTTTGATTTTTCAGTTATAGAATCATGTTGTCTGTAAAGAGGAATAACTTGACTTTCTCTTTTCCTATTTGGATATCCCTAATCTCCTTCTCTTGTCTGATTGCTCTGGCTAGGTCTTCCGAATCTATGTTGAACAAGAGGGGTGAGTGGGCATCCTTGTCTTGTTCCAGTTTTCAGGGGAAGTGTTTCCAATTTCTGTGTGTTCACCAGTATGCTGGCTGTGGGTTTATCATAGATAGCTCTTACTATTTTGAGGCATGTTCCATCTATGCCTAGATGTTTGAGGGTTTGTATTTTATCAAAAGCTTTTTCTGCATTTAATGATATAATCATGTGGCTTTTATTTTTTTTATGTCTGTTGATGTATTTAATGACATTTATGGTTTGACAAATGTTGAACCAGCCCTGCATCCCTGGGATGAAGCCTACTTAGTCATGGTGGACTATTTTTTTAGGTATGCTGTTGAATCCAGTTTGCTAGGATCTCGTTGAGAATTTCAGCATCTATGTTCATCAAGAATATTGGCCTGTAGCTCTCTTTCTTTGTTGGATCTTTACCTGGCTTGGGTATCAATGTGATGTTAGCTTGCAAAATGA
>NW_007054776.1:0-1029 GCF_000164805.1 Carlito syrichta | reverse complement strand
CGAGTGGTGTATTAAAGTTCCCAGTTATTATGGTGTTAGAGTCAATGTCCTTCTTTAGTTTTCCTAGAAGTTGCTTTATGAATGTTGGCACACCTTTGTTGGGTGCATATATGTTTAGGATAGATATTTCTTGTTGATGGAGTGAACCTTTTATCATTATGTAGTGGCCCTCTGTATCTTTTTAAATTTTTGATAGCTTAAATGATATTTTGTCTGAAATTAGAATAGTGACTCCTCTTTCTTTTGTGTTACATTCGCCTGAAAATTTGTTTCCCATCCTCTTACTTTGAGTCTGTGTATGTCCTTTCTAGTGAGATGGGTCTCTTGAAGGCAGTATATTGTTGCCTGGTGATATTTTATCCATTTTGTCATTCTATGTCTTTTCAGTGGTGCGTTTAGTCCATTCACATTCAGACTAATTATTGAAATGTGAGAGTTCATCCCTATAATGGAGTTCTTATTGAGTTGTTGTTCTTCCACTTGGTTTTTTCTTTTTTTTTTTTGTCTTTCTTTTGGTTTTGGGGTTGGTTCGTGTATATTTTATTCTTTTCCCTGTACTCTTGTGAAGAACGTTGTTCTTTTTTCCTTTTCTTCTGTGTTTAGTACTTTCTTAAGTGTTTTATGTAGAGATGGTTTGGTGGCAGCATAAGTTCTTAGGGATTGGATATCTGGGAAAGATTTTAATTCTCCCTCACTGATGAAGCTTAGCTTGGCTGGGTAGGTTATTCTTAGTTGAAATTATTTATCTTTTAGGACTTTGAAGATAGGGCTCCAAGCTCTCCTAGCCTGCAGGGTTTCTGCAGATAAATCTGCTGCTATTCTGATTGGTCTTCCACGGTAGGTGATCTGGTCTTTTTCTCTTGCTGACTTTAGGATGTTTTCTTTTGTGCCTACTTTATTTAGGCAAATTATTATGTGTCTAGGAGTTGGTTTTCTCATTTGTTGTCTTGCAGGTGTTCTCTGAATCTCTTGTGTTTGAATTTTTGCATCACTGATTAGATAAGGAATTTTCTTGAATGATCTCATGGA
>NW_007054775.1:0-1375 GCF_000164805.1 Carlito syrichta | reverse complement strand
CGGGTTTTTATCAAGAAGGGGTGCTGGATTTTATCAAAAGCTTTTTCTGCATCTAGTGATATGATCATGTGGTTTTTGTTTTGACATCTGTTGATGTATTTAATTACATTTATGGTTTTACGAATATTGAACCAGCCTTGCATGCCAGGAATGAAGCCTACTTGGTCATGATGGATGATTTTTGAGATGTATTGCTGAATCCGGTTTGCTAGGATCTTGTTGAGAATTTTAGCATCTATGTTCATCAAAGATATTGGCCTGTAGTTCTCTTTCTTTGTTGGATCTTTACCTGGCTTGGGTATCAATGTGATGTTGACTTCGTAAAATGATTTGGGGAGAGTTCCATCTTTTTCAATCGCCTGGAATACCTTCAGTAGGATTCGTATCAGCTCCTCCTTAAATGTCTTGTAGAATTCTGCTGGAAAGCCATCTGGACCAGGGCTTTTTTTTGTAGGAAGTTTTCTTATTACATGGTCGATTTCCTTGATTGTTATTGGTTTATTTAGGGTCTCAATTTCTTCTTGTTCCAACCTAGGTAGGTTGTGTGATGTCAGAAAGTCTTCCATTTCCTTCTGGTTTTCAAGTTTGTTTCCATACAAGTGTACGTAGTAGTCTCTAATGATCTTTTGTATTTCTTCAGGGTCAGATGTGACTTCATCTTTTGTGTTTCCGATTATGCTTATTTGGTTTTTTTCTCGTTTTTTCTTGGTCAGTCTAGCTAGGGGACCATCAATCTTGTTTACCCTTTCGAAGAACCAGCTTTTTGTTTCATTGATTTTTTGTATTATCTTTTTGTCTTCTATGTCCTGGATTTGGGCTTTTATTTTGGTGATCTGGATTCTTCTGCTGAAATTAGGGTTTTTGTGGTCTTGCTTTTCCAGCTTCTTTAGGTGGCTTGTTAGGTTGTCAATTTCTGTTCCTTCCATTTTCCTCATGTGTGTTTGTAGGGATATAAATTCCCCTCTTATTACAGCTTTTAAGGCATCCCAGAGATTTTGGTAAGATGTTTCTTTATTTTCATTTGTTTCCAGGTATCTTTTGATCTCTATTTTGATGTCATCATTGACCCAGGAGTTATTTAGCATCATGCTGTTTAGTGTCCATGTCTTTGTGGGTTTTGGGGGGACTTTGTTGGTGTCAATGTTTATTTTTATTCCACTGTGGTCCGAGAAGGTGCATGGCAGAATTTCAGTCCTTTTAAATTTGCTTATACTTGATTTGTGTCCAATTATGTGGTCGATCTTAGAATATGTTCCATGTGGTGATGAGTAGAATGTGTATTCTGTGGTCTTTGGATGGAGTGTTCTATAGGTATCAATTAAGTCCATTTGGTCCAGAGTCTCATTGAGGTTCCGGATCTCCTTGCTGATTTTTT
>NW_007054774.1:0-724 GCF_000164805.1 Carlito syrichta | reverse complement strand
CCCCTGGCTGCTCTATGCTTCCAGAGAAGTCAGTCTAGGAAGTGCAGATTGAAGACCACATGCCCAGTTCTTTGGGGTGCTGCTAATGTGGGGGACAGAGATGCAGGGCAAGAAGAATGGATATCTTCCCTCAAGGAATTTTTTGCTCCACTTTAAACAGCGCATTCTGACCCAGTCATAGGCTTCTTACTGCTTCTAGAGAATTCAGTCCAGGAAGTGAAGGATGAAGACCACTTCTTCATCTCTGTGGGTGCTGCTGATGTTGGGGACAGAGATGCAGAGTAAAGACTGCATATATTCCCTCAAGGAGTTCTTCTCCATCCAGAGTTGTCAGTAATGGGTAAATGACAATTCCATTGCTGTCGCCACTGCCACATTTGCTCCCAACTCTGTTGCCACTGGTGGTAAATAGAGATGAAGCCGGGTTCGGTGGCTCAGCCTGTAATCCCACGCCTTTGGGAGGCTGAGGTGAGTGGATTGCCTGAGCCCGCGGGTTCGAGACCCGCCTGGGCAGGTGAGACCTCATCTCTACAATAAATAAATAAAAAAAACCAGCCAGGCGTGGTAGCGCATGCTTGTAATTCTGGCCACTCAGAAGACTGAGGCGGAAGGATCGCCGGAGCCCAGCAGGTCGAGGCTGCGGTGGCCGGGAGCGGTCACTGCACTCCAGTCTGGGCGACAGAGTGAGACTCCAACTCAAAAAAAAAAAAAAAAAAGAGATGAG
>NW_007054773.1:0-658 GCF_000164805.1 Carlito syrichta | reverse complement strand
TGACAAAAAAACAAAATAATTGGCTTTTGAAGAAGTATGTAAGTGTTCCAGAGAGCAGAGACACTCAGCAAGATAGATGTCAATATTTCCAAACATATGCCCCTTAGAGTGCTGGTTTATGAGATGAATCATGTGCAATTTCTTCCTTCAGTCAAATAGTTCATTCCATCCTTACAAGAACCCTTCAGATAGTGTGTCATCCACATTTAACAGAGGGGAACGTTGAGGTTTAGCGAGGTAAAGCAAAATGCTAAAAAAAAAAAAAGTAGGAAAAGACTTAAAAGGTCATCTAGACCAGCAACATCAGCATCACTGGGGAACATGTTTGAAATTCAAATTCTCAGGTCTTACTCCAGACCTGCAGAAGCAGCCTCTCAGGAAAGGGGAGAGCAATCTGTGATTAAGCAAACCCTCCAGGGGATTGTGATGCCTGCTAAAGTTCAAGAATCACTGGTGATTTAGCTCAGCCTTTTTATTTTACAGAAAAGGCAGTGATGCCCAAAGTCCAGCAACATGGACATGGTGAAGGGAAAACAAACAAACAAAAACACCACACACATAGAACCACAGTTCCATCCTTCAAGGTCTTAAAATTTAAAGATCCAGGGCTTCAAATCTGCTTCAGGTCTTGGTTCTAATTTCACAGAAGTATCTACTT
>NW_007054772.1:0-692 GCF_000164805.1 Carlito syrichta | reverse complement strand
GGAGTTCAAGGTTGTAGTAAGTTGTGATTATGCCACCGCATTCCCAGCCGAGATAAACAGAATGAGACTCTTTCTCAAAAAAAAAAAAAAAAAAAGCTTCGCTGTGCGCAGTGGTTCAAGCCTGCAAGCCTCTGGGAGGCTGAGGCAAGAGGATTGCCAGAGCCCAGGGGTTTGAGACCAGCCTAGACAACTTGGTTGAGGCCTCCTCTCTACAATAAATAAATTAGAATATATATATATATATATATATATATATATAAGCCGGGCATGGTAGTGCATGCCTGTAGTTCCAGCTACATGGAGCGTGCCACTGTACTCCAGCCTGGGCAACGGAGTGAGACTCCGACTCAAAAAAAAAAAAAGGCTTTTTTTTTGTGTGTGTGAAGGCTTTGCTAAACATCACAAGTACTAAGAGGATGCTGTGAAACTTGGCCTTGGTCTATCCCTTAAGGAAAGCTGTTTCTGGAGAGAAAGGCAATAGTTGCACGCAAGGGTGCCTCACTGGGAGCTGCTGGGGGGGGCAGCTGCTGATGAGGGGCGGGCAGCTACTTTGGGGTCATCTAGCACAGGCTTCCAAACTAGGTGGCACACTGAAATTACCTAAAGAGCGTGGGCCCCGCAGCCAGAGTCTGTGACTTAACTGGTCTGGAATTTTTCAAAGATTCCCCAGTGATTGTAATGTGCAAACAAGT
>NW_007054771.1:0-949 GCF_000164805.1 Carlito syrichta | reverse complement strand
TTCTCGTAGATGGCTTTTACTATTTTGAGGTATGTTCCCCGTATGCCTAGATGTTCAAGGGTTTTATCAAGAAGGGTGCTGGATTTTATCAAAAGCTTTTTCTGCATCTAGTGATATGATCATGTGGTTTTTGTTTTGACATCTGTTGATGTATTTAATTACATTTATGGTTTTACGAATATTGAACCAGCCTTGCATGCCAGGAATGAAGCCTACTTGGTCATGATGGATGATTTTTGAGATGTATTGCTGAATCCGGTTTGCTAGGATCTTGTTGAGAATTTTAGCATCTATGTTCATCAAAGATATTGGCCTGTAGTTCTCTTTCTTTGTTGGATCTTTACCTGGCATGGGTATCAATGTGATGTTGGCTTCATAAAATGATTTGGGGAGAGTTCCATCTTTTTCAATCGCCTGGAATACCTTCAGTAGGATTGGTATCAGCTCCTCCTTAAATGTCTTGTAGAATTCTGCTGGAAAGCCATCTGGACCAGGGCTTTTTTTTGTAGGAAGTTTTCTTATTACGTGGTCGATTTCCTTGATTGTTATTGGTTTATTTAGGGTCTCAATTTCTTCTTGTTCCAACCTAGGTAGGTTGTGTGATGTCAGAAAGTCTTCCATTTCCTTCTGGTTTTCAAGTTTGTTTCCATACAAGTGTACGTAGTAGTCTCTAATGATCTTTTGTATTTCTTCAGGGTCAGATGTGACTTCATCTTTTGTGTTTCTGATTATGCTTATTTGGTTTTTTTCTCATTTTTTCTTGGTCAGTCTAGCTAGGGGACCATGAATCTTGTTTACCCTTTCGAAGAACCAGCTTTTTGTTTCATTGATTTTTTGTATTATCTTTTTGTCTTCTATGTCCTGGATTTGGGCTTTTATTTTGGTGATCTGGATTCTTCTGCTGAAATTAGGGTTTTTGTGGTCTTGCTTTTCCAGCTTCTTTAGGTGG
>NW_007054770.1:0-818 GCF_000164805.1 Carlito syrichta | reverse complement strand
T
The DNA here is from genome assembly GCF_000164805.1 of Carlito syrichta. NCBI lineage: Eukaryota > Metazoa > Chordata > Mammalia > Primates > Tarsiidae > Carlito > Carlito syrichta. The sequence continues at coordinate 817 of NW_007054770.1, read as the reverse complement.
TTTAAATATAAATCAATCTTTAACCTCTAAACTAGGACAAAATTGCTCTTTTTTTCTTAACAGAAGTGTATCTTTTTATGTCTTAAAATTTTCCTGCCAAAAAATCTTACATTCCCTTATATTCTGTGCATAGAGTTTCATTTTTTATTATTTCTAGTAGCTTTAATTACATATTTTGGTTAGAACTTGGAATACCTAGTAATCTTAATTACCAGTGAAAATTAGAAATAACCAGTTGTGAACTGTCTGTCACAAACTAACATTCCATGATAGATTGTGAAGTTACAAATACTTTCTAGAAATTATTATGAAATAATTTCATTTCATAATTTCTAGAAACATAGACCTTTGCAATAGCTCCATTTAAAAAAAAATTTCTCAATCAAAACAGCAAAAATATTGACTGATGGCATTATTACTTTACAAATAGCCAATCTATTCTGCTTAATATGGCAAGCAAGAAATCTAACCAGGATTTGTAATTAAATACATAACTTGCATTAGTCTTGGTCAAGACTTTAAATCTTTTCCAGGCGTGAAGTCCTATCAAATTACACCAAATTTTATTTTTCCTCTCAAGATCATAATCTGCCTATTAAAATACCTCTCCAGCCAATGAGGTTAGAGCTTCTAACACCTTATGTATAAAATATTAATACACAAAGAAGTGACATAACTATGAAAAAGAAACAAACTACTTCTTGGCAAAGAATATACAACCCACACTTTTTGTCTATTTTTGTTTCTTTCCTAATCTTCTCAGCATTTGGGGAAACAACTCGATATGTGGATTATGCACTGATAACAGTAGCTCAGA
>NW_007054769.1:0-773 GCF_000164805.1 Carlito syrichta | reverse complement strand
GATGAGTCACTGAACTCAACCCTAGAGATAATGTCAGAATGTCTCCCGCTTGTGAGACGATCACTGATCCTTAACTACCCTCTCATGGCCATAGTGGTGATGCGTGTGCTGGTGTAGTTAGCAGCCGATGGGAGGCAGGAGTTGGCTCACATGTTCTGGTTTCATGGCAACGGTTTCTTGGCCATACCCCAATGCATACATGCTAAGCCTTGGGACCCAAGTACATTTGCATGATGGGCTGAACCACTGTGGGTTTCCTCTCTTACAAAACCTAGAATATGGAGCTTGGCTGACAGCCTTGAAACATGCATGCCAGAAACGATGTCAAGATGGTGGGGTTGGCACACCTACTGCATACAGCAGGAGCAACATGCTGCCTCCTTTGCTTACAAAAGTATTCAGTCAGTTTATTGACCACCTGAGAATCAATGGGGAGAAAGGGGGTGTCACTTTGGACCCAGGGTTGTCTCAAATGTGCTGGTTGTCTCAAATGTGCTTTCTTCAAATGTGAGACTCTTCTTATCTAGTGTGTATATAAAGTCAGCCAAACTCGAGTTTTATTTTTATAGATGAATAAACTGTATCTAGGTGGCAAATTTAACTTTATAATAAGAAAAATTGAAAAGCTTTAGCATACAGTATATCTGTATCATATATAAATACAGATCATTCTACATGTGACATATTTTCATTTTTGTTTAATAGTGAAGAGGAGAAACTCCAGAGCTTCTTCTATGAACTTTTGGCCCAAAGATAAAGGGCATATTGCAGTG
>NW_007054768.1:0-852 GCF_000164805.1 Carlito syrichta | reverse complement strand
CCTTAGAAAAATGAAATGATGGCCACATTCTGATCATAAGTGACACACTGAATTTAAAAAGGACATTTGAGAATTTTAGTAAACAACTAGAATTTTAGTTACTACGATTTATAAATGAGAAATAGACATATTAGTTGGAATTTAAATTAATGCATAAAAATGTTTCAAAATATTTTACACTGTATAAATGATACCTGGTATTAAACAAATGATCTGGCAGTTAACTGCATGTGCCTTAAAAATACAAGGACAAACTTGATATTTAATTTTTGGACTATTTTACTTGGGAAAATTCAATAATCAAAAAAGAAGACAGACTCTCTATAAAAATATAAGTATATGATAATATATAAAGGCACAAAATTGCTGCTTGTAAAACCTTATTTAGGGGGAGAAACATTAAAAAATAAGTAAAATCAATAAGAATATTATTCAATTTACTTAATGTTGATTATAGTCAAAGAGATGAAGCTTACATACCTATTAAACATAGAATTCAATAAATTACAATACATAGTGTTTATTGCTATAAATAAAGATAACAAGTATAATCAAGTAAAGGGGAACAAAGTACAGAGTAGTGGTCAGTGGTTTTAATTTTAAATATAGAGTTTCACAATAGATGTCATTGAAAAAATAACTTGTCACCAAAAACTTGGATGAGTATGAGGGCTAGTCATAAAAATATCTGATGAAAGAAATTTCAAGATGTAGAGAACAGCAAGTAACAGTTCGAATGAAGGAAGTGGTTCAGTAGGGTATAAGTAAAGGGTAAGATAAGATATGAAGGGGAACTCCCTGAGTTCCCCTCCCACTGTAGAAGCCTTTCTATCCTCTCAATAAATCCTGCTT
>NW_007054767.1:0-817 GCF_000164805.1 Carlito syrichta | reverse complement strand
TTCCTTTACACAAGCATGAAGTCTAAAAGATAAAAAGTAAATCAGCAAACTAACAAGCAAATTTAGTATGAAGACACTTTCAATAGCAATAAGAAGAAAGAAAAAAGAGGTAAAAAGGAAAAGAATACGTAAAACAAACATACAAACAATACAAATAGAAAAAATAAAAACAAGGGAACAAAGTCCGATCTTAGATCATTACTATAAGTCCAATATCCTTTCATCTCTGATCTCTAGCTTTCATTGCAGGCTGGTAGGGTTATTCACTGCTAGGATCTGATTCCCCAGGGCTGGTGTGAGGGAGGTTTGATCAGATTTGAGCTCAGTCAGCTTGCTGTCTGAGAAGTCAGCTATTCAAACCTGACTTGTGTCAGATCTAGCACAGGGGAGTGGTTTCAGTCTCTCCAAGTTTGATTTTATTACCTTAGATCTCAAGGTGGAGGCAGGCAGAGCTAGGCAGACCCAGCATGCTGGGTGGGTCAATGCAGTCTCTCTGTGGTCTCAGGGATCTAGTTGTTACCTGACCCACCTGCTGGGCCAAACTGGGGGAGTGGAGTGTGGGACAGCCAGGAGCTGCAGGTCAGTGTGGCAGTGGGTGACTCCTGCTGGGCAGAGCTGTGTAGCAGGGGTGGGGTTTCAGAGCTCCCTGGACTAGGAATTGGGGGCTGCCTTTGGTATCTTTTTTTGTAGAATGATTTGATTTCCTTTGGGTATATTCCCAAGAGGGAAATTACTGGGTCATATGGAAAGTCAATTTCTAGTTATTTCAGAAATCATCACACTGTCATTCAAAGAGGTTGCAGTAGTTTGCATTCCG
>NW_007054766.1:0-754 GCF_000164805.1 Carlito syrichta | reverse complement strand
CTCACAGTCCATGATGGTCTGCACAGACATGTCAATACAATCCATGCCAGAAAGCAGTCCCAGGGAGGGATCACCCTTCCCACAAAGCCAAGTGCTGGCAGAGAGCTGGTAGACACACCCCTGGCTATCAGCACTCTACAGATAAATGAGCAGGACGCTATTGCTGGAACTCCATTTCCTACAGTGGCCTTGCCCCTCCCTAAGAAGGCATCCTGAAGTTCTCCAACTGGCAGAAGAGGGGCCCACCTGCCAGACAGACCAGCATTGCTTGGGAGAGTTGTGTCTATAACTTTTCTTCTCCACAGTGCTCCATGTTACAAGAGATGGGTCCCAGGAGACCGCACCTTTGGTACAAGGGGAGGCTGGACCACATGCCACATGGTATCAGGATGCATGAAGATGCTGCCTCCTGGGATGAGTCCAGTCCAGTCCACCCCACAGGCCCCAGAGAAAGGGCACACCCACCCTTAGGAGAGTAGGGTGGGATAACCCTGTTAAAGGCACATATGTGAAGAGGATAAAAGTCTGTGATCCACAATTGAAAAGACACAACCCCTCTGTTTCTTGCTATATCACAGACACATCACTTACTTTGTCTTCCACATTGCCTCTGAGCTCATGGTCACCAATCTCTGAAGGGCACTTGGCCTCCAGCTACTCAGAGGATAATGTGGGGAAGTTTGGCTGCCCTTTCCACTGCACTGGATTGGCTTCAAGTCAACAGAGAGAATTCGAGGCAAAGGCACAGGGTGTG
>NW_007054765.1:0-737 GCF_000164805.1 Carlito syrichta | reverse complement strand
GCTGACTACCTAACTTGCAAGGTGGTTAGCCAGCTGACTTAACTAGCAGACTTAACCAGCTAGCCAGCTGGCTAGACATCTGAGTTAATTTATGTAGCTAACTAGCTAGCCAGTTGGCAAGCCACTTGAATTAAGTAGCTGACTTAACCAGCTAGCCAGCTGGCTAGGCAGCTGACACAAATACCGGATTTGACTAGTTAGCCAACTGGCTAGCCAGCTTTCCTAACTAGCTGAAATCCATAGCTAGCCTGGTGGCAAGACAGCTGACTTAAATAGCTAGCTACCTATGCATCCTGCTGGCTTTCCAACTGACAACCTAGCTACCTAGCTAACCAGCTGACTAGCCAGCTGATTTAACTAGCTAGCTACCCAGCTAGGCTGCTGACTAGCCAGCTGACTTAAAAGGCTGATTAACTAGCTAACCAACTCACTTAACTAGCTGACTTTACTAGCTAGATTCCTAAATAGCCAGGTGACTTAACCATCTGAAATAACTAGCTAGTTACCTAGCTAGCTATCTAGCTATCTAGCCAACTTAAATAGTTGACTTAACCAAGTAGCCAACTGACATAAATAGCTGACTTAACTAGCTAGCTACCTAGATATCCAGGTGACTTAACTAGATTGCCTGCTGTCTAACCATCTGAATTGTCTAGCTTTTGGACGAGCAAGCGAGCAGGCTAGACAACTGACTTAACGAGGTGTCTAAACTATCTAGGAAGCTGGTAAGCAGGCTG
>NW_007054764.1:0-611 GCF_000164805.1 Carlito syrichta | reverse complement strand
ACATGCAGTTTATTTGAAGGAATACACATTAAAAATATTATATAGGCTGTTGGATCGGTGGGTCAACCTGTAATTCCAGAACTTTGGGAGGCCGACATGAGGGGATTGTATGAGCCCAAGGGTTTGAGACCAGCCTGGGCAACTTGATGAGATTTTGTTTCTGCAATAAACCAAACAATTAGCTGGGCATGGTTGAGCACGTCTGTAATTTCAGCTACTTGGAAGACAGAGGTGGAAGGATCACCGGAGCCCAGCAGGTTGAGGCTGTGGTGGCCATGAACGTGCTACTGAGCACCAGCCTGGGCAACAGAATAAGACTCTGACTCAAAAAAAAAAAAACATGGGCCAAAGTCATGAACAGGTACCTCAAAGAACAGACTATCAGCATGGCTTGTAAGCATGTGAAAAGGTGTCCAATTTTTTTTTTTTTTTGGAGTCTCACCATTGCCCAGGCTGGAGTGCACTGGCATGCTCACAGCCACTGCTGGGCAACCTGCTGGGCTCAGGTGATCCTTCTGCCTCAACCTTTCAAGTAGCTGGAACTACAGGGATGCACCAACACATCCAGCTATTTTTTTATATTTATTGTAGAGACAAGGTTGTGCCGAGTG
>NW_007054763.1:0-1725 GCF_000164805.1 Carlito syrichta | reverse complement strand
AAGCAAGTATGTGTCACAGGGTCACTGGTTCATTGGGTCCACACTGGAACTCCCAGCACCCCAGGAACCCTTCACATCATCATCAGAACCATCAATGAGATGCAGACTTGCAAGACAAGATGAAGACTAACAGCACCTGGGCAGAGGATTCCTTCTGATAGGTACGCCCTCCACCTGCTATCCATGCCAAGCCTGGGTCCCGCCACTCTCCCTTCACCAGCCTGCAGCGCCAGAGATGACCACTTCCTGCCTGAGCTACCACCCACTTTACTGGCTCCTTGCTCTTTGTTATTCTGAGGAAGTGGGCTCCACCCAGGCGTGTGTGTACACGCGCATGCAGAAAGGATGCAGTGACTCTGTCTTGGAGCATGCGCAGGGGAACCCCAGGAATACTCCCAGGACTTGAGCTCACGGGACTTGGCTGTGCTTCTCCGCAGGTGAAGCTCTCAGCACTTCTTCCCTCCCTTCTCTGTCACTTCGGAGAAACTTGTGTAGCACTTACTGCTCCCTTCTGGCCTCTCCACCCCCCATGATTTCAGTAACTCTGTTTCACAGTCTGTATATTCAGCATTTGTGAGTTCAAATGTTGTACATGTGCATACATGGCCTTGTACAGCACGGATTTGGCGAGGAGAAGAATGCATGTGGTTCTTGGTGGCTGCGTGCCTGTGTTTTGTGTCATGTGCATCATGGGTGCACACGTATGTGCATGTTTTGGTGTGGATGCCATGCTGGTGTTTGTAGGCATTGTGCTCTGTTCAATGTTGGTTTGTATATTCCTTCCCACGTGTGTGCAATTCTAGGAGCCTGTGTGTCTCTGTGTATGTGTTCGAGGAAGTTGGGCCGGTGTCATTTGTTTTGTCATTGGATAATTAGAAGACAGTACAACTAGGTGACTTCCTGGACATTGCTACTTGGCTTGTTTTCTTTTGCTTGAACATTTTAGAGTTTTTAGTTTGTTTGTTTGTTTGTTTGAGTTGGAGTCTCACTCTGTCGCTCAGACTGGAGTGCAGTGGCCACTCCCGGTCACCGCAGCCTCGACCTGCTGGGCTCCGGCGATCATTCCGCCTCAGGCTTCCAAGTAGCTGGAACTACAGGCGCAGGCTACCTCACCCGGCTAATTTTTTGATTTATTGTAGAGATGAGGTCTCACCTGCCCAGCAATCCACTCACCTCAGCCTCCCAAAGGCGCGGGATTACAGGCTGAGCCACCGAGCCTGGCTGGAGTTTTTGTTTTAATCATCGAAAGAATGTCTCTATAGAAATGCTGATTGGCAGAGGGTCTTCAGCATCTTTGGTTTGGTACATGCATATGTGTGGGTTTTTCTTTTATTTTCATTTTCTTCTTTTAAAGGACAGCTGGAAATGTAGTTTTTTAAAAAAATATATTTCTGTACACTTTGCTTCGGGAATGCAAGGCATTACACTTGAAACTCAGACTTTCAGGATTTGGGTTGCATAAATTAAATATTTATTCACCAACTTACCATCTGTTATCAGTTGGCCAAAAGAAAGTCAACTGCAGGCACCGAGGGTATGTGACTGTGTGTGTGTGTTGGGGGCGAATGCACCAGGATGTGTTATTGGGTTGACTTTGTTAAGATTGTTTTACTGTTTTAAGTGTGGTCATTTTTAAAAGCATTTCAGCAACTCCATTATGTTCAAGCAGAACATTTGTCAAAAGTTTTATCTGGTTGAAGGGCCTTGCTCTGGTATGTTTTGAAT
>NW_007054762.1:0-869 GCF_000164805.1 Carlito syrichta | reverse complement strand
AAATGGCATGCAACCTCTGATGGCTATGGAAGGCATTAAGGACGGTATTTCCCAAGTGCATGCCCTTTAAGTAGAATTTCTCCATGACTAAAATAATATTGGTATCTTCAGTATCAGGCCCTGGCTCGAAAACAGTGTTTCCTCATCTTTTTTTTGACCCAAGTGACACACGCACACACACACACAGAGACACACACAAGTATTTTAAGACATAAGTCCAGTGTTTTACATCTCTGGATCATTTTTTGAGAATAAAATCTCAGAACCAAGACTTTTTTATTCCAGGAATCTCAACATTTAGTTGATAAATATATTTCCAAAATAGTTCTTAAAATCTTTATGGCAGTCTGCATTTCCTGTGGCAATGTAGATAAGAGTCTTTTATACCCTTGCCAGAATTTGAATTTAACTAAGTTTGTGACTTCACTGTGTGAAGTTCTTGTTTTTTAACTATCTTTTGTTTTTGAGTCAAAGTCTCACTCCATCGCCCAGTCTGGAGTGCAGGGGCATGCTCCTGGCCACCGCAGCCTCAACCTGCTGGATTCCCATGATCTTTCTGCTTCAGCCTTCCAAGTAGCCAGAACTACAGGCGTGTGCCTCCACGCCCAGCTAATTTTTTATTTATTGTAGAGATGAGGTCTCGCCAAGTTGTCTGGGCTGGTCTCAAGCCTGTGGGCTCAGACAATCCACTTGCCTCATCCTCCCAAAGTGCTGGGGTGGCAGGCTGAGCTACCGAGACTGGCTTAACTTATTTTTTTAATTATTAGAGTGATAGAACATTTTCACTGGTCAGTAGTATTTTCTGTCTACCAATAATTATTATATTTTATTTTATTTATTTATTTATTATTATGTTTTGAGTTGGAGTT
>NW_007054761.1:0-1485 GCF_000164805.1 Carlito syrichta | reverse complement strand
CCAAGTTGTCCGGGTGGGTCTCGAACCTGCAGGCAAAAAACTTATTTTTAAAAAACAATTTGTTGCTAAAACATAGTGGAAATCAGTGACAATAAATTATTAAGTACATATGGGTAGCCACAGTATAAATTGTGTAGATGATACTGACTTGTTTTTAAAACACAGACATAAGATCAAAAGGCAAGTGGTCAAATATGTGTGAGTTTAAAGCAGAACATACACAGAATACAGTAATTGTCATTTTTGACATAAAGGATGATTATAGTTAAGTTTTACATATGCAAGTCAAAATGACATTAGCACATATTTAAAAGAGCAGATACCTAACAGGAAAAACATATATATCTGTATACTTAGAGATAGCACATATGCATCTTAGTTTCAATCTATTGTTTTTGTTTTTCTCTTCTAAATTCTGAGAACCTAAATTTCCAGATTACTTTTACAGTCTGTTTATGCAGAAATACTAAAGATGTAATACAGAAACAAACTGCACTTAGCCACTATGTAATTACCTATCAGCCACAAACAAAATACTGTTTAATGTATATAATAAAAATGAATGAGACAGTTGTTAATTAACAGTGTTTTAATACAATACTATTAAAAAGAATAAAATGTATTAAATATATAATACTATATATAAATATAATAAAATTTAAAGCCTATATTGCAAATAATGTCATAAGGAAAGATGTTTCTAGATTGACTAGAAGAAAAATACTGTAATGAGAGAGAAAATATAGTGTTGTGAATAAGAAACATAAATAGGAAAGTAGTAAAGATGTTCAAGTTGAGGACAGCTACTTTCTTTCTTTAAAAAGTCTCTCCTACAATACAAAAAAGGTTTTAGCAGCTCTATGTGTCATTATCAAAGAGTAGACTAGATGGACAATAACTTCAGGTGACTTAGGGATTTGTAAACTTGAAACTTGGGCAACTAAGAGAATGCACCAATAACAAAAGATAGGCAAAAAGTAGTTTAATTGGGCAAATTGAAGAGGTTTTTATGCCATTTCCAATATTCTATAGGTGAAAACTAGTTTGGGGAAAGAATAAGTTATACACACTAACAAATATACCTTCAGAGTGAGTCTTCTGGAAGATGAAACTCTCTGAGATGCCAAATATCAAGCTATTCTGTTTATTCTCAAGATGTTTTCCATGTTGGAATTCTCCAGAAAACCAAATATCAGTTTACAGTCTACAAAGCTAATTTGGATATAAGCCTTCTAAAGCAATTTTGTTAAGATCTTCTGCATAAAATTGCGATAATATAGTTTATCATCTATGGTAGATTGAATAGTATTCCCCAATATTCATGCACATCTAGAAGTTGTTAATGTCACTGTATTTTGAAACAAGGTCTTTGCAGTTGTCATTAGCCAAGGATCAAGAATAGATCATACTGGATTACATTGGGTCCCAATGCCAATAACTAGTGTCTATAAGAAAAGTAGAGGACAGAAACAGAGAAATAGGCCT
>NW_007054760.1:0-674 GCF_000164805.1 Carlito syrichta | reverse complement strand
TTTTTCTGTGAATGTGCAGCCATCATATATAAGGACTGGGACTGCCGAGCCTGCAATCCTAATGCCTAGAGCAAAATGTTAAGTCAGGTGAGACGCCTGATTAGGACTTGCTTCATTTTTTGAGTTGGAGTCTCACTCCATTGCCCAGGCTGGAGTGCACCGCGTCCGGTGATCCTTCCGCCTCTGCCTTCCAAATAGCTGGAACTACAGGACTTGCTTCAAACACCAGCGAGCTCTACCACAGCAGAGATCCCCCACGGGATGTTCCGCCAGGCGCCGGGTGGCGAGGTCCCTGCTTCACATGCGCCCAGGGGCCTCTTGCATGCCTCTCTCGCACCCGAGCCGGCTCCTCACATCAGCTCAGCACCCCCACTTCATTCTCAGGATGATGTGAAGTGCTACCAGCCATCCATCAACTTCTTGGCATGATGTCAGCTTCATTTTAGGGACGATTACTCAGATGTCTTTGACATACTGTATGTTATTTTAACAAAATGGTTATTCTAACCTCCAAGCCCTTTCTACTTGACTCTTTATAGCTAGTAAAACCTTCTTCTTCTTCTTCCTCCTCTTCCTCTTCTTCTTATTTTTGAGTTGGAGTCTCACTCTGTCACCCAGGTTGGAGTGCAGTGGCACACTCATGGCCACCCCAGCATCAACCTGCTGGGCTCCAG
>NW_007054759.1:0-1303 GCF_000164805.1 Carlito syrichta | reverse complement strand
TTGATTCTTCCGATCCATGAGCATGGGATATTTTTCCACTTGTTAATGTCGGCTTTGATTTCTTTGAGCAGTGTTTTGTAATTTTCATTGTAAAGGTCTTTCACGTCTCTGGTTAGGAAGATGCCAAGGTATTTCATTTGTTTGTGGCTATTGTGAATGGAACTGTGTTTTTTATTTGGGTTTCTGTTTGTTTATTATTGGTGTAGAGAAATGCGATTGTCTTTTGTACATTTATTTTGTATCCTGAGACTTTGCCAAAGGCTTTTATCAATGTAAGGAGACCTTTGACAGATTCTCTTGGGTTTTCAAGGTACACCATCATGTCATCTGCATAGAGAGATAACTTGACTTCCTCTTTTCCTATTTGAATACCTCTGATTGCCTCCTCTTCTCTGATTGCTTTAGCCAGGACTTCCAATACTATGTTGAACAGGAGGGGAGAGAGTGGGCATCCTTGTCTAGTTCCAGTTTTCAGGGGAATTGGTTCCAATTTTTGTCCATTTAGGAGTATGCTGGCTGTGGGTTTCTCGTAGATGGCTTTTACTATTTTGAGGTATGTTCCCCGTATGCCTAGATGTTCAAGGGTTTTTATCAAGAAGGGGTGCTGGATTTTATCAAAAGCTATTTCTGCATCTAGTGATATGATCATGTGGTTTTTGTTTTGACATCTGTTGATGTATTTAACTACATTTATGGTTTTACGAATATTGAACCAGCCTTGCATGCCAGGAATGAAGCCTACTTGGTCATGATGGATGATTTTTGAGATGTATTGCTGAATCCGGTTTGCTAGGATCTTGTTGAGAATTTTAGCATCTATGTTCATCAAAGATATTGGCCTGTAGTTCTCTTTCTTTGTTGGATCTTTACCTGGCTTGGGTATCAATGTGATGTTGGCTTCGTAAAATGATTTGGGGAGAGTTCCATCTTTTTCAATCACCCGGAATACCTTCAGTAGGATTGGTATCAGCTCCTCCTTAAATGTTTTGTAGAATTCTGCTGGAAAGCCATCTCGACCAGGGCTTTTTTTTGTAGGAAGTTTTCTTATTACGTGGTCGATTTCCTTGATTGTTATTGGTTTATTTAGGGTCTCAATTTCTTCTTGTTCCAACCTACGTAGGTTGTGTGATGTCAGAAAGTCTTCCATTTCCTTCTGGTTTTCAAGTTTGTTTCCATACAAGTGTACGTAGTAGTCTCTAATGATCTTTTGTATTTCTTCAGGGTCAGATGTGACTTCATCTTTTGTGTTTCTGATTATGCTTATTTGTTTTTTTCTCGTTTTTCTTGGTCAGTCTAGCTAGGG
>NW_007054758.1:0-774 GCF_000164805.1 Carlito syrichta | reverse complement strand
TCATACTATAAGAAAGGGTTTGACAATAGCAGGACAATGCCAGATGAGGGGGGACACACTTCATCAATAAGTGAACCTGACCTCAACAGGTGAAGTGGGGACCAAAGTCAGTCCCAAATTTACCTGTACAGTAGCCATGAGTATACCTAATCCTGAATTGTATCCCACATCTTCACAATAAATATTTTTAAAATATTTTTAAATGTCTGATTCACACACACACACACACACACACACACACACACACAAAGCCTTTTTGTCCATCAAAGCTAGTTAATTTTGAAGCTTGAAATTGGGAGGAAACTGCATTTCAGGAAACAGTAAAAGAACAATCTGTACTCTCCTTGAACTTCTATCCCAATCTCTATGTGTATTTTCATTCTGTCCCCAGTCTTTTGCAACTGTTTTTGAGGAATAATATGGGCTTCCTCTGGTGACTAATTTCAGTCCTAAACATTTACATGGCAGTTAATTAAGAAGTTGAAATCCTGTGCCCATCTTATGCAGAAAAGTGGATGATGTTATTGGCTTAAAGGGGAAGTTTGTTACTTTGGTTTTTTAAGAAAAAATAAATCTCAGAGTTTAAGTGTTTCTCCATTGAATTCACAGAGAAAGTTTTTATCACTTATCTGACTCCATCTCATTATATTTAACAATTGTATGCTACTTTTTTCTTTTTATTGTAGCTACCATTATTTAGAATGCTAACATCTTTCTATTTTCAGGCAAAATATTTCTTAAATATAGACAAAATTACAATACATAAAAATAATA
>NW_007054757.1:0-865 GCF_000164805.1 Carlito syrichta | reverse complement strand
AGCGCGGTTGGTGGTGGGCTGGAGGATGGGGGTAGCGAAGTGATAGCCTTTTTAGAACTCACGTTCAGAGAATCTCACCAGTTCACGTATGCCGTCGCCATCTTGCCCCCTATTCTACTCTTTTTTTTAGTGCTCATCATCTTTCCTGGTTGACCATGTTTACACTTTCTCCTCAATTAGAAGACCAGCTCTACATGGGCAGGGATTTCTGTCTTGTTCATCATCACTACATGTCAAAGCCTGCTAGGCGCATCAGGCGCGTCCAAGCCCTGGGAGCACTGACACCCGTGCACGAAAAATGCTAATTTTTAAAGTAAAACATGTAAGCAAAGTCAGGGAAGCAAGCATGTCACATTGTGATTGATGACATCAGCCTAAGAACTTAGACATCATAATGGGAGTTACATTGACTACTGAGGAATCCTTAGGTTTCAAGGACTTTTGTACAGTGCTCTGCCAAATGCGGTAGACATGGTGGATTTTCATACACAAGAAGTTAAGGAAACAAGATGTTCACAGCTATCCAAACACTTCTCCAGGGGTTAGTGGCCATTCACGAATCCACTGAATACGGTAGTCTCCTTTTTTTCTTTTTTTTTTTCTTTTTTTTTAGTTGGAGTCTCACTCTGTCGCCCAGACTGGAGTGCAGCGGCCGCTCCCAGCCACCGCTGCCTCAACCTGCTGGGCTCCGGCGATCCTTCCGCCTCAGCCTTCCAAGTAGCCAGAATTACAGGCCCTCGCTACCACGCCTGGCTGATTTTTTGATTTATTGTAGTGATGAGGTCTCACTGCCCAGGTGGGTCTCGATCCCATGGGCTCAGGCAATCCACTCACCTCATCCTCCCAAAGGCATGGGATAACAGAC
>NW_007054756.1:0-819 GCF_000164805.1 Carlito syrichta | reverse complement strand
TTTCTTTCTTGAGTCAGGGTCTCACTCTATCACCCAGCCTGGAATGCAGGGACACAATTACGGATCGCCGAAGCAACAATCTTCTGGGCTGAAGAGATTTTCCTGCCTCAGCCTCCCGCGTAGCTGGGACTACAGGTTTGCACCACCATGCCTGGCCAATTTCTCTATATTTTTTATTTTGTAGAGATGAGGTCTCACTATGCTGCCCAGGCTGGTCTCAAACTCCTAAACTCAAACAATCCTCCCACCTCAGCCACCCAAAACGCTGGGATTACTGGCATGAGCCACCCTGCCTGGATGTTATTGCCCATTTCTTATAGTGGCAATCCAAGAGACCTCAGTGAATAAATTAATAAAAGGAAAAGGAGAAAGGAAGGAGGGAGGAAAGGACAGAATAGGATGAGAGGAAGGAAGAGGGAAGGAGTCAAGGAATAACTGGTTACAGTTGTGTGCTTCTGATGACCCTATGACACCCTATGCTGCCCCAGGAGTGCAGAGAGTTGGGACTTCCATGGGGTCTTGGAGGAGAGGGTATGAGGAAGGAGACATCAATCAGCATGTCTATCTGTCCCTGGTCCAGCATGGGACCTGCCAAAGAGACGCCAGGTTCTAGTCCTGAATTTATGACACACCTACTGAGCGACCTTAGATGAGTCACTGAACTCAAACCTAGAGATAATGTCAGAATGTCTCCCGCTTGTGAGACGATCACTGATCCTTAACTACCCTCTCATGGCCATAGTGGTGATGCGTGTGCTGGTGTAGTTAGCAGCTGATGGGAGGCAGGAGTTGGTTCACATGTTCTGGCTTCATGGCAAC
>NW_007054755.1:0-901 GCF_000164805.1 Carlito syrichta | reverse complement strand
CCGGCCAGAACCAAGAGATTTATAAAAGGGGCAGTACAGGAAGTGACTGTAACCGAGGAAAAGTGAGAGAGAAGGAGTGAGAGAGAGGGAGAGAAAGGGAGGCGAGAGAGAGAAAGAGAGAGGGGCAGAGAGAAAGAGAGAAGGAGAGAGAGAGTTATGCAGGGAGAGGGGTATATTTATGGGCTTGACAGGAGCTGATGAGTGCCGTGTTTGGGTTTTTATTGGAGGAGACTATGAGGTAGTATTCCTATAGGGAGAAGTTATTTGAGCACAGGCTTAAGCTTCGCGCGTGCGGGAAAAGCCGGAGTTTAGGGCCTTTGTTGTCTTTGTTTGGTTCTATATAGTGTTTAGCGCCATCTCGGGAGATGCCCTTCTGACTGTTCCCTGCGCCCTTCACAGACTGGTCTTGAACCCGTGGCCACAGGCAATCCTCTCACCTTGGGCTCCCAAAGTGGGATCATACACAACACCTGACTGACACTGGGGATTCTTTTTTTTTTTTTTGGAGTTGGAGTCTCACTCTGTCACCCAGACTGGAGTGCAGTGGCCGCTCCCAGCCACCGCAGCCTTGACCAGCTGGGCTCTGGTGATCCTTCCGCCTCAACCTTCTGAGTAGCTAGAATTACAGGCATGTGCTACCACACCCAGCTGATTGTTTTTTATTTATTGTAGAGATGAGGTCTTGCTGCCCAGGCAGGCTCGAACCCGCAGGCTCAGGCAATCCACTCACCTCAGCCTCCCAAAGGCATGGGATTACAGGCTGAGGCACTGAGCCTGGCTTATTTTTTATTTTATTGTAGAGATGAGGTCTCGCCTGCTCAGGCAGGTCACGAACCTGCAGCCTCAGGCAGTCCACTCACCTCAGCCTCCCAAAGGCATGGGATTAGAGGCTGAGCCCCCG
>NW_007054754.1:0-793 GCF_000164805.1 Carlito syrichta | reverse complement strand
TCACCAATCACTTGGCTTCCATAACCTCATTTCCTTCCTGTGTCTGTCCAGTCACAAATCCATGCTACCCTGGGGTAGTATATTAACCCAAATCACAGTCTGAATGGCACTTTTTGGCTTGGGTTCCTCTCATTTGTTTATCTTTGGCTGAGCTAGGAAATGCAACTGGAAAATGATTCAGCACAAGCTGTTCAGCTGGGAGCCCTCTCTCTGTCTCATCCAACTCTACCCTGAAATGATCTGAAGTGGCCAGTATAGGATGAAGCAATGTTTATATGGCCCACAGGTGGGGTTTATTTAAGTGTATGCCCCATGGTCTTTCTGAGTCAGCACAGAAAATATTAATACATGACTCTACCCCCAAGCCACAGAGAGTAAGAGCAACACAGCCCCACAACTTGATGCCATGTTTGGGATCTTCTGAGTCCTGATATAGCCCTAAGTTGCCGTGTTTGGGTCTACTAAGTCAAGATATAGCATGAGAAGTGAGGTCACAGGTGTACAAAAAAGAGTCCTGTACATAAACTCAAGAATGAGTCCAAGGCCTGGCACTGAGATTAAAGAGTTTGATTCAACAATTCTTTTATGTCAAAGTCAATGTCAAAACACTTACACTTATAACAGCTTCATCAGACAAGAGAAAATTGGGGTTTCACTTACAGAATCATCTGACACCCTCAGTAATGAAAGGAAACAGAGGAATCCTAATCAATTTTCCTTTTTTAAATGGAAAGCTAAACTCTTGCCCATTTTTGAACTACTGTTCTATTCAGAGAACTATTATCATAAGTTA
>NW_007054753.1:0-1256 GCF_000164805.1 Carlito syrichta | reverse complement strand
CAGGGCAGACTTTAAAATCCACTGTCTCAACATAGACGTCAAAGTAAAATGAAAAACCAGGTGGGCTGTTACAGGGGCACAGTTACGATTCATTCTGTTTCGGCCCATCCTTAATTTAACCATAACACCAAAAAGGGATTCAGAGAGGTTAAGAGATCTCCTCAAGGTCTCATTCATTTACTGACCAAATACATAATGATCAGTGGTAACCAAAGATTGGATACTGCACTAAGTGCAATATATACAGCAGACAATCATGGGCAACCCAAGCTCTTGGGGAACTCCAGGTTTAAAAGGGAGATACAGGTGAGCAAACAGATGGTTATGATGCAGTGAGATCAGAGTCATCAAAGAGAAACATGGACATCGTGCAGGCACACAAGAAGGTCACCTGACCTAGGCTGTCACTGTCATGGGAAGCATCCTGAAGGAGCAGATGGCAAAGCAAACAATGAATCCAGGCACTCCATTCTTGGGAGTGGAAGAACAGCAAGGAATCCCAGGATAGAGCTCTGTCTCTACATCTGTGTTCTTTCAGGGGCATTCACTGGAAGAAAGAATTTGCTGAAAATGTTCTCAGACATGCAGAGTGTTTCCTAGATCTTCTTTCATAAGAATCTATAACTCTATTTTCTTTCATGTCAATTCAAATTCCCTGCCAACTTTTAATTCCAGGATCATCCCACCCATCTTATCTTTCCCCACTGCTCTCAGCACACCCCTCCATTCCGTCAAATCACAGGCATTAATGCAAGGCCACCTGGTCTCTAATACTCAATGGCAGATGACTGAACCCATTCTGTGGAATGTGATGGACTCTAGAAGAGCTTTGCTACTCACAGTGTGATCCCTGAACCAGTAGCATCTACATCACCTGGGAGTTTGTAAAAATTTGCAGAATCCCAGGCCCTTGTCCAGACCTCCTGAATTAGAACTTATATTTCAATAAGAACCTTTGGTTGATTATTATGCATATTAAAATTTGAGAAATTTTTCCAAGGAGATACTATAATTTAATGCTAAATGACATACAAGAGAACCACAGTAGCTTTATTTGCAAGCATAGTCTCATTTTACAGTCTTTTTTTGTTCTGAAATAAAAAGAAAAAAATTGTATAAATTTTTTCTTTTGTTGATTGACAATTACAGCATTTTAGTAATTAATTTGCACAATGCTGACATTATTGCTATTTTTAAAAGCATGCTTAGGATTCATAAATTTTTTTTTTTGTTGGAGTATCACCCTGTTGCCCAGG
>NW_007054752.1:0-795 GCF_000164805.1 Carlito syrichta | reverse complement strand
GACTTAATTAGCTAACTGGCTAGATAGCTGACTTAATTACATTACTAGCTAGTTGGCTGGCTAGCTGACTATCCAGCTGACTTAACTAACTAGCTCACTGGTTGGCTAGATGGATAGTCAGCTCTCGTAGCTAGCTACCTTCCTGGCTGGCTAACTGGCTAGGCAGCCGACTAGCTAGCTAGCAGGCTGACCAACTGGATACCTAGCCAGCTTAAATAACCAGCCGGATGGCAGGACAGTCGGATTAACTAGCCAACCTCTCTGCTGGTCAGCTGGTTAGCTAGCCAGCTTAACTAGCTGGCCACCTACATGACCAGCCTGCTAACCAGCCGGTTTATTTTTCCAGCCACCTAGCTAGCAAGCTGACTATCTAGCTGACTTAACTATCTGACTTCTCTAGAAAGCTATCCAGCTAGCCAGCAGGCTTAACTAGCTGGCCACCTAGCTAGCCACTTGTCTAGCGACTTGAATTAACTAGCAGAATTAATGAGCCAACTACTTAACCGAGCTAACTATGGGGCCAACTCCTCAGCCAACTAGTTATCCAATCTAAATAATCGGCCAATTAGTTGACCAACTTGTTAAGCCAGCTAACAGGTCAGCCGAAAAGTCAACCAATGTGTCAACCCAGCTAACTAGTCAGCCAACTCATCAGCCAAAAAGTTGTCACCTAGCTAACTTGTTACCAACTAGTTAAGTGAGCTATTTTACTCGTTTACCAACTAGTTAAAACAGTTATCCAACTCATTAACCACCTCGTTAATTCATCTAGCTATCTTGTAAGCTAATTAGTTA
>NW_007054751.1:0-851 GCF_000164805.1 Carlito syrichta | reverse complement strand
TTTACATTTAGACAGTATAGCAATTTTTATATGTAAACCTGTATGAGACTCAGCGCAAACTCAAAGGGGCTGATTATGATGTCCATTTTTGGAGGAAAAGACAGAAGCCTAGACAGCTAAGGATTATTCTCCTGGTATTCAGCCCCACGAGTGGCCCAGCAGGATTTGTACTGAGTTGCCTAGGCTTTCCATCATGCCCTGGAGTTCCTCCTTGAGATTTTTCCCCATTACTGAAGTCTGGTCACTGTTGAATATATTGGTCGCCACTGGTGCATCTTTGCTGTTAAACTGCAGAACAAACCCAGGACCCCCATGTGTGTTTGGAAGACAGGAGAGGGGATATGAGAATAAGTTTTGGAAACACCACCTCCTTGGCATGGCTCAGGACCAAAAGTTCTGTTGTAGGCATTCACCCAGCTGGGCTTTCATTTGGGTCTTTACTTTTTTTAAGAGATGAAGTCTCACTATATTACCCAGGCTGGTCTTAAACTCCTGGCCCCAAAGCATCTCCCACAGCATCCTCCAAAAGTGCTGGGATTATAGACATCACCATGACCCACGAGCCTGGCCTTTGTTTTGGTTTTCAAGTGAGCAGAACAGGTTGCCCTTGCACATTGATGCCCCACATGACAGAGCCACTCAGATTGCTGAGAAGTGACAATTTCATTGGAGGCTTCACAGTGGTAGCCATGGAGTCCTGAAGGGGCATCTCCCTGCCTCTTCCTGGTGTGGAGCACGCCATGGCCCCCCGGGCAGGTTTGCCCAGTCTGACCCTGGCCAGCTATGTGGCAGCCACCCACAGGCCCTCCAGCAGCAAGGCTGAAAGCCCATGTGCCCACAGCTGTCCCTGA
>NW_007054750.1:0-801 GCF_000164805.1 Carlito syrichta | reverse complement strand
CATAAACCAAATGCTACTGTCAAATTCAAGGGAAAATTTTAATGCATATTTAAAAATCTCCTGCAAGATGTTAGAATTTAAGAAAAAAACCCTGTATTTTTCTTTCTCATACAAGCTATAAGCCACATTCTTCAAATTCACACACGCGGAACAAAGGGGAGAAAGAGAGCGTGAGCAGGAGCAGTTTCTGTGTCCTCATCTGAGAAAACCTAGGGAGTGAAGCACCAGATCTGCTGCCATTTTTAAACAGCAGGTTGAGTCAGAATAAATGAATAATCTAAGGAAACATCTTTTGTGGCTCTGATATTGTTAACAGAGCATCAAGGCCTAGCTGCCCTTCACCACTTTACACTGCTTCCCCCACTCACCTTCAACAATGAAGTTCTACATCAAAGCAGTTTGCTGCTGGACATTTCAGCATGTCAACATGTGACATTCTCACTAACCCACATAAGACGTCTTAGAAGCTAATGATCAAAGGAAAGCCAAGGTTATTCATGTCATATTAGAAAATTTCATCAGTCTCATGCTTTCTTAAGCAGCTGAATCATCAGAAAACTCTAGTCCTTGCTAAAAAGGACAGTTGTTTATCACTATCTGAGATGAAATGGAAACAAATCCAAATGACAAAAAAGAGATAAAGAGAGATGAAGAAAATGAACAAGAGTGAAATCACAAGAAGGAGGGGTTTATTTAGCTACCACTTTGTGTCATGTAGCTACAGCTTTACATTCCAAATCTAAGATCATCTAAGACCTTCAAGAGTACTCTTCACCAGTTGGTGACACTTGTACCATAAGT
>NW_007054749.1:0-791 GCF_000164805.1 Carlito syrichta | reverse complement strand
GAGGTTGAGAAATTCACCCCCAACCCATTGCCATCTGCAAGCTGGAGGACCAGGAAAGTCAGTGTTGCAATTTAGTCCCAAGTCTGAAAGCCTAAGAACCAGAAGAGCCAATTATGTAAGTCCCACAGGCCCAACAACTATGATTTCAGATGTTAGAGACAGGAAGAGGTGAGAGCTGTGCCAGCTGAAGGCGGGGGGGGGGGAGAGAGAGAGAGAGAGAGATCATACTTTCTATGCCTTTTTGTTCTGTTTGGACCCTCAAAAGATTGGATGATGTGTGCCCATATTGGTAAGGAAGGATTTTCTTTACTCAGTCTACTTATTTGAATGTGAATCTCTTCTGAAAACTCCCTCACAGACACATTCAGAAATAATGTTTATCAGCTATCTGGGCATTCCTTTGCCCAGTCAAGCTGTCATATAAAAGTACCCATTCTACTATCAAAGTCTATGTCTCTCTAAAATATGCATAGTAAACTCAATGTTGGCACAAAATTAATTTTTCCCACAGAGTTCTTCTAAGTGTTCTGGTTCTTCATTCTTCATTTCTTTGAGAATTTTGGTTGCAAAATTTGGTAAAAATGCCAGTGTCTTTCAAAGAGTTAAGATTTCAACAGAACTTAGGCTTCTCCACAGGGATTCAAGTCTGGATGCTCAGCTAGTTTGGAATCCCAGACTTATTTTTCCCTAGGATCACATAGCTCTTTACCCTTCAAAACCACAACAGTGAGGTTTTTATTCCTTTCTCTGAATGGTGCCTTAGCAACAGCCACACACTGAGAATTTGCCTG
>NW_007054748.1:1756-2602 GCF_000164805.1 Carlito syrichta | reverse complement strand
CCACTTTCACTCATACCTTCCTTCTCCATGAGTGCTCTCCTGGGCCCCTTCTAGTAGTGTCAAGCACTTGGATGAGAACATATTCCCATGGGACTGCCCAATAAACCTCTGCTTGTGTTTTCAGGTCAACCCTGAAAGCTCTGTGTCTGCTTCTCCATATACATTTCTTTGCTGAGAATGGCAAATGTGCAATGTCTTCAGTAGGCCATCACGGTCCTCCCACTTCCAGGCATCTTTTTCATACAATACTTTCTTTCATTTTGAATTGGAGACCAGTATTGAAATTGCCGGATTGAATGGTATTTCTAGTTTTCATTCTTGGAAAAACTCCATACTGTTTTCCTCAGAGGTTGAAATGACCTATATTACCAGCAGTGTACAAGAATTCCCTTGTCTCTGAATTCTCACTAACGTCTTTTACTTATTACATTTAAATTTCAGCCATTCTGAAAGGTGTAAGATGATATCTTATCGTGGCTCTAACTTGAATTTCTCTGATAATTAGTAATATGAGCAACTAAAACGTATTTGGTAACAACTCATGTTTTCTGTTTATGCTTTTAGCCCACTTTTTTAATAGGGTTGTTTTTTCTTCTCGGTTGATTGAGTCCTTGTAGATTCTAGATATTAGTACTTTGTCAAATGCATAGTTTACAAATATTCCCCAGAGGTTGGGAACCCAAATACAGTCTGGGAAGTCTCACTGAGTTGAAGTGGAAATCAGAGGAGGCGGTTTCAAGTTGTAGAGCAGAGTTTTATAAAAAAGAAAAGTTATGCAAAAACTCCTCAAACACAAAAATCCATAAATCTGAATAGGTATCTCCTTTAGGCTAGTCTAGATGTTTG
>NW_007054748.1:0-943 GCF_000164805.1 Carlito syrichta | reverse complement strand
TTAAAATAAAAGGTATTAGAACCTAGACACTCAACAAAGTACCACTAAAAATATGGAATATCTGAATTAAAAAAGTGGCTCATAATAAACAAAAATCAGTGAATATGTAGGGGCTCAGAAAACATAGAGATTGCAAAATTATAAAAAAGCTTGTTTACAGAAGTACGTAAAAATAGTTAAAGAAATTCAAATGAAATGATAATATAAATAAAATGGATTTTTAAACACTCTAAAAATGTTAGTGATGAAAATAAAATAATTGAAATAAAATTTCTCTGGATGTGATCAATAATAGCAAAATAAAATACAGTAGAAGAAAATACTCAGGATTATGAAGATATAGCAATATAATCTACTTAAAACAAAGAGAACCAAAATAAGACTGTTGAGGGTAACAAGCAGTCAACTGTGAAAATATATTAAATTTCTTTCATATAAATAATAAAAGTCTTACAATAAAAGGAGACAGCAGTAAAAACAAATAAGTATTTGAATAACAAAGATCAAATTTCATGAAAACTGTAAGCAGATGTCCAGGAAGCTACCCACATCTTCAGTAGAAAAGCAAAAAAGCACCATGACCTGAGACATCATAAATATATCACAGAAAACCAGTGATAACTGGTTCTAAAGTTCTTTCAAAGTGTAATATAATCATATTAGGCAAGAAAAATTGATCAGTGAATTCTTAGTATAACATATACTAACATATTAGTATCTTAATTATGTATATTATATAACATCATAGTAATATATTAGGATGACCAGTAATATACAAGTCCATTATTTTGTGTATGTGCACACATGCATGCAAAATATCAGGCCTATACAAGAGTGTGTAGAAAGTATACATCATTAAATTGAAAGACCAGGCGCAGTGACTCAGTTTATAATCCCAGCATTTTGGGAGGCTGGGGTGAGAGAATTGCCTGAGCTCACATGT
>NW_007054747.1:0-781 GCF_000164805.1 Carlito syrichta | reverse complement strand
TAGGTTACTGGAGGTACTGGAGGTGCTTGCCTACAAAGGCTCAAAGTGACTAAAAGATCACTCTCTACACACTACACTAACCCCTCAAGTCCTGCAGCCCTTAGCCAGGGATTATAAAATATAACCTATAAATGTACAGTTGCTTTGATTATGCCTGAGATAAATTCCAAGGCCTATGTCACACATCAGTGTTCTCCATGGGCTCAGCCTGAAGCTATTCTGTGACACAGCCTTCTGTCTTGTTTCTCTTACGCCTTTCCCAGGTTGTCCTGGAAGCACTTCTTTTATAAATCATTGACACAGCCGGGCTCGGTGGCTCAGCCTGTAATCCCGCGTCTTTGGGAGACTGAGGTGAGTGGATTGCCTGAGCCTGCGGGTTCGAGACCCGCCTGGGCAGCGAGACCTCATCTCTACAATAAATCAAAAAATCAGCTAGGCGTGGTAGCGCATGCCTGTAATTCCGGCTACTCTGAAGGATCGCCGGAGCCCAGCAGGTTGAGGCTGCGGTGGCCGGGAGTGGCCACTGCACTCCAGTCTGGGCAACAGAGTGAGACTCCAACTCAATAAATAAATAAATAAATAAATAAATCATTGACACATGAATTCTTCCCCTGAGTCATCCTTCTCAAACTTGTCCTAAGACAGAAAATTTGAGAGCTAATGAAAAAAACTGGAAGTGCACAGAGCTTAGTAAGTGATTGGATGTGGGAAACTATGTTATTAATGAGAAGAAAAAACATTCAGTGAAACTCAAACTATGTTTACAAACAAGGGTTTGGGT
>NW_007054746.1:0-500 GCF_000164805.1 Carlito syrichta | reverse complement strand
GGAAGGATCACCTAAGCCCAGCAGGTAGAGGGTATGGTGGCCAGAAGTGTGCCACTGCCCTCAGCCTGGGCAACAGAGTGAGATTCCAACTCAAATAATGATAATAATAATAAGAAGAAGAAGAAGAAGAAGACTTGAAAGTCAAAATGGGCTGGGTGCAGTGGCTCATGCCTATAATCCCAGCACTTTGGGAGGTGAAGACAAGAGGACTGCCTGAACTCAGGGGTTTGAGACCATCCTGAGTTACATGGCGAGACCTCATCTCTAACAATAAATCAAACAATTAGCTGGGTGTGGTGGTGCATGCCTGTGGCTCCAGCTACTTGGAAGGCTAAGCTGAAAGGAACACCTGCCCAGCAATTTGAGGCTGTGGTGGCCATGAGTCTGGGTAACAGACTCTGACTCAAAAAAAAAACAGAAAAGAAAAGAAAGAAAGAAAGGCAGAATGACTCCTTGATCTATAGATTTCAAGGTGAATATCATGTTAGTAGGCAAGAAAC
>NW_007054745.1:0-718 GCF_000164805.1 Carlito syrichta | reverse complement strand
CAGGTCCTAACGGGTGATCGCCACCAGCATGTAACCTCTGCTCTACAAGAAAAGCAGCGTGAAGACAATCTGAACCCCCCTGTCCCGGCCTGCCCGGCCCTGCACAGAGCTCCAATCCTGTGAGTGGGCAACAGATGGCGGAAGGAAGCCCCAGCCTCTGGGACTCACTTGCCAGGAACGGAGCCTCCATGACTCAGAGCTGGAAGGAAGAAGACACTGACTCTCCGGTCTGGGAGCTGAGGGGAGACACAGCATCATCTTCTCGGCCACACTCAACCAAGCAGACCTTTCGTCATGTACAGCTCGGGGTGGGGATAGGTCATGGCCATGTGCCACCTACTCTCAATGCTCTCTCGGAGACCAAACCTGTCTGGTGGCTTGGATGCCTAACTTAGGACAACTTCCAGAGACTTTCAAGAGCTTTTGGAAAGCAGCAGCTATCATGGGCTAGGATTGTTCTCCGAGCGGATGTCCACCGAGCTCCCATACTGTTGGTGCAGGTGTGGAATCTCTAGGCTTTTTCTTCAATTATTCATTGGAAGGCATTCATCGGCATTTCGGACACCAATCCTCAGCCACGTATAGTAAAATGAATTCAATTAGAAACCATGCCAAGTGGGATTGATTTCTGGGAAACATGTGTAGCACAACGTACAAAACGTAAATGTCATTTCAACAAAACTCAACAAAGGAAAATTCCGCACTAGCAGTATAAAAG
>NW_007054744.1:0-1433 GCF_000164805.1 Carlito syrichta | reverse complement strand
ACTAGTAAAAGAACAATCTATGGTCATTCTTAGGTATATGTGAGAGATTGGTTCCAGGACTCCCTGCATACATCAAAATCTGCATGTACTTGAGTCCTGCACTCAGACCTGTGAAATACACATATACAAAAAGTCAGCCTAGCATACACACAGATTTCCCACAAATACTGTATTTAAAAAAAAAAATCTGTGTCTGGGAAAACCGACTGACCACATGCAGAAGATTAAAACAAGATTCATACCTAACACAATATGCAAAAATCAACTCAAAATGGATCAAAGTCCTAAATGCAAAACCTCAAACTATAAGAACCATAGAAAATGCAGGAGACACCCTTATGGAAATTGGAACTGGCACTAATTCCTGATCACAACCCCAAGTGTCAATGTCATAAGAGATAAGATAGATAAGTGGGACCTCATCAAACTGACAAGCTTCTGCAAAGTCAAAGAAACCATTGAGAAAGCAGACAGTCCACAGATTGGGTAAACATATTTGCCAACTGTATATCTGACAAATGTCTAACATCTAGGATCTAAAAGGAACACAAATGTGCTGAAAAGAAAAAAATAAACAACCCCATTACAAAGTGGGCAAAATATATAAACAGACACTTCTAAAAAAAAGACATATGAGCAAGCAAGAGATACATGGTAAAATACTCAGACTCACTAGTCATCAAAGAAATGCAAATTAAAACCACACTGAGATACTACCTAACTCCAGTCAGGATGGCCATTTTTGATAACTCAAAAAAATAAATAAATAAATAAACAGATGCTAAAGAGGATGCAGGGAAAAGGGAATATGTCTACACTATTGGTGGGAGTGCAAACTAGTACAACCCTCTGTGGAAAACAGTTTTGTGATTCCTAAAATATCTAAAAATTAACCTCCCTTATGAGCCTGCAATCCCACTACTGGGAGTATATCTGGAGGAACTTAAATCACTTTATGAAAAAATATCTGCACACTTATGTTTATTGCAGCATTATTCACAATAACAAAAACATGGAACCAACCAACCATGTTGCCCATGGAAAGAGGACTGGATAAAAAAATGTGGTGCATTCACAAGATGGAATATTATTCAGCCATAAAGAAGGACAAAATTATGAACCTCTCAACAGCATGGATGGTCTTAGTCTATAATACTGAGTCATCTCTCATAGAAATAAAAACCAAATATCACATGTTCTCACTCATAAGCAGGCCTTGAACAACAATCATAATAACATAAAAAATAGATTTTCAGTAGTAGGAAACTACCAGGGGAGGAGGGTGGGCAGGATTACAGCAGTGGAAACTGCCAGGGAAAGGGGATCATACCTCATCAAGAGTACCTTATATGAGCATTTGTATAACTAACCCTGAATTGTACCCCACATATTCAAAATAAAAAATAAAATCTGTACAAATGGACACACAATTT
>NW_007054743.1:0-1029 GCF_000164805.1 Carlito syrichta | reverse complement strand
AAGTATGGTTACTTAAGTTTGATTTAAGGGGACCAGTGAAAGTTTGAATTAGGTCAAACTGGTGCTAGAATAGTGTAACCATAGCAGCAAATTGTTTTTAATAAAAACTAGTTTTGAATCAGTACAGAATAGTAGAAGTTAATAATTCACTATGGTGGTTTCGGGTTTAGACATTGAGTGATGTTAATTCAAGATGATGTAGTTGTAATACAATTAAGGGCACATAAGAAATTGGTTTGGGGAACATTAAGCTACAAAAAGACAATTTGTGGTTGTTCTTTCTCATGTTCTTCCTTATGTATGAAAAAAACATTTGCTTGAGAGTGGGGGGTGTCCTTTGTGCACCTGGACCTGTTCATGTGAAAGGCACATGCTACTTTTTGTTTCCTGTGATGATGAATTGGCAGAGTTTGGGGATAAAAGCCCTGGGATTACACCCATTAAATGGCTTCTGCTTACTAAGCAGGAGTCCAGTCCTTTTCTCTCTTTCCAGTGTCTTCTCTCTTTTGTAAATCGCCGACACTGCCACAACTCGAAGGGACCTCCGACTCTTGCAGGGCAGGACCCCCTGCAGTCTCCCTTCCGTAAACTGAAACTAAAACATGGTACTTGGTGATGTGTACAGCCATGAAATAATTGGAAATAATTTTGCAAGATGGCTGGGCTCGGTGGATCACACCTGTCATCCCAGCACTTTGGGATGCTGAGGCGGGTGGCCCAAGGGGTGCCCCCTTGGGTGGACAGGTTGGTGGAGGGCCTGGGTCCCTAGGGAAGAATTTCTTGGAGGTACCAGAATGGTCTTGAAACTTAAACCTTCCATGGGGATAGCGGAAATGTGTTCACCACTGAATTCTAACCGGCTGCCTCTCTTGCTGTGGGCAGTGATCATTCTAGAAATCTGGAAAGGGGTGTTTGTGGGGGGAGGGGGGAGTGGGAATCTGATCAGGAGAGGGCTATATCTTGAAAATGGGTCTTTCAGCCAGGTTTGCTGGGCAGACATATTGCTTTAAGTTAGGTGATGTGCTTTCT
>NW_007054742.1:0-703 GCF_000164805.1 Carlito syrichta | reverse complement strand
GCTAATTTTTTAATTTATTGTAGAGATAAAGTCTCACCAAGTTGCCCAGCCTAGTCTATTAAATGTAATGGATTTTTCTATTATCAAGCCTTTCTTGGATATTGGTGGGCTTTGATGTTAGACAGACCTAAGTTGAAATAAAGGTCTTATTACTTTCCAACTATATACCTCTAAGTGTGTTTCATAACTTGCAAATTTGAGATAAGCTCCAACACACTGTTACGTGAATTAAATTAGACTATGCAAGGAAAGCTCTTGGTTCTAGTAAACGTACAACATATGCTAGCTTCCCTTCTACTAAAACATTTATTTTTTTTTTTAAGCATGAGTCACATAGCTGAGATTGAACTGCATCAGAGAACTATTTGGGGTGCCCAGAGTACTTACTTTGACTTTCAAAGGCTACGAGTGAGATCAGCTCTCTGGCCCGGTCACTTGGCATGGTGGTCTTCCCTGTTTCTTTGGGGCAGGGTCCACTCTAAATTATACACTCCTGGGTTCCAGCTTCCTCAACCTGCCTTCCAGCTCCAGGGATGCACGAGGCCTGCAACCGAGAGAGCCTGCATCCCAGGGACGGTCCACCAGCTTCAGACCCTCCTCCCTCCACTTTGATCTAGATGGCTGTGGGCAAGGTGAAAGAAGTACTTGGAATGAAGAATCATGTAAACAAGAGTGCTGGGTCATCATAAAGAGGAAATCCTCT
>NW_007054741.1:0-831 GCF_000164805.1 Carlito syrichta | reverse complement strand
TGGAGTTTCAAGGTCCTTCGTGGAGTTACTTCGCCAGTCAGAGAGGAAAAAAGCAAAGAAACCAAGCACTTTGTCTCCCACCTTACAAGCTCTGGCGGTTCGAACTTTCCTTTGGGGACTTTCTTGCCTCCCTAGGGAGTAGCCCTAGGCAGAGACCGTCAGTTGTCCTCCGAGATGCAGCTCGGTCCACGGGGAAACTCCGAAATCTTGGCTAGAAGGAAGCAAAGATTTAACCTTAGTGCATCACCCAGTCAGGCCACAGCGGTCTGATGTCTTTCCCTGGAGCTGCACGCTGAAGTGTATCCTCAGCTAGAGCCTTAAATTGCCACCAGGTTCCAACACAGTCCACAGAGGGCCACCAGTTAGGAAATATGAGAGAGAGAGAGAAATATCGGATGTCTCGTCAGAACCTCCAAAAACGTTAAGTATGGACGGACCGGGTGAGGGTCGAGAGATGCAGGGAGGCGCGCAGCACTGGCGGGGCTGGCAAACCGGAGGTGCGGGCCGGCAACCCAGAGATCTGAGTAAATAGCAAATAATTGCGACACACAAAAAGATTAAGAAAGAAATGTTATTTAAAAATAAATTAGAGAGAGAAAGAGAGGGAAAAGAGAAGATTCAGCTCCCCAAGATGGGGGAGGGGGACCAAAGACAGGAAGCATGGCGACAGCCATGACTCAAAGAGCACATGGCCACGCCAGACTCTAGCAAGGCAATGTCCCCTGGTTGCTTGTGGTTGTGTCCTTTGAACCATTCCCCTTTGATGGGGGAAGATCATTAGGGTGATTGGGTGGTGGTCTGCCTCCGTGTCATCACAAAAGGGCAAGCAAG
>NW_007054740.1:0-1082 GCF_000164805.1 Carlito syrichta | reverse complement strand
TGGGAGGGAAGGCTTGCTTGAAGTCGAAACCATACCTGCATGCAACTTGATTACATGGTAATCCTCACATGTATCCCACATTTAAAAAATAAAATACAGCCGGGTTCGGTGGCTCAGACAGTAATCCCTCACTTTGGGAGGCTGAGGTGAATGGATTGCCTAAGCCCGCGGGTTCGAGACCCAGCTGGGCAACTTGGGGAGACCTCATCTCTACAATAAATCAAAAAATTAGCTGGGCGTGATAGCGCTCACCTGTAGTTCCAGCTACTTGGAAGGCTGAGGTAGAAGGATTGCCGGAGCCCAGCAGGTCGAGGCTGCGGTGGCCTGGAGGTGCCACTGGAATCCAGAGTGAGACTCCAACTCGAAAAATAAAATAAAATAAAATACAATTTCAACATTAAACAGAACCCAAAAAGTCATTTGCTGATTAAGGGTTTGAAAATACTCTGAGTTCCCCCCAAATGCACTTTTTTTTCTGTGGGTTTAGAAACCAACCAATTATCATTACCTGGACATACCAATCAAAGATCTCCTGGACCAACCAATCAGAGCTCATGTGAACCAACCAACCAGAGCTCACCTGAACCAACCAATTAGAGTCAGTGCTCACTTGCCTTGGCAATGGGGACCTCAGCTGTATCACAAAGCAGAAGGAATTGTAGCAACTCTTAAAACTGAAACAAAGAAACCAGGAAGTCCAAGCACAATGCAGATTGTGCCATTTCTATTTTAGACAATGATTCCAGCAAACATCTGTGAAGAACTTAAAAGTTTAAATTAGACTTTGAAAACACTGTCGTCCTTTGAGATACATTTTTAAAAACTAGCTTTTCTAAAATAATATGCTGGTCACTGCCTCGCTCTAAAAAGTGACTTGTTTGGTCTTTCTGTGGACGCAGAGTCAGTCAGTAATCACTTGCTGAGCGGCAGGCACCATGTGCTGAGCTCAGGGACGCACAGACACAGGAACATTGATTACCCTAAGACCCTCTGCACGAAAGGTCCTGGGATCCCCCACCTTACAACATACCCAATCCCCTGGGCTTGGTACTTGCTCTGGGGTCCCCAAGCAGAGCAGCCCG
>NW_007054739.1:0-704 GCF_000164805.1 Carlito syrichta | reverse complement strand
TTTACAAAGTGTGAACAAGTAACCTTGGCCTGAATTCTTTTTTTTTTTACCTTTTTTTTTTTTTCCATTAATCAGTATTTTTTATTATGGTTTTGTGGGGTACAGTTAAGGTTTAGGTGTACAATGACGTTTCATTCAGGCACCCTGTAGATAAGAAGTGTTTTCCCATCCCCCGACAGATATTTGCTACTGTTAATCCCATCCTCCTCCCCCCCATAGTTTCGCAGTACCATCCGTCATTTTCTCATAGTATTGCATTGGATGTTCAAGGTCCATTATATGAGTGAGAACATGTGATATTCGGATTTTTGTTTTTGTGAGAGGTCACTCAGTATTATAGACTCTAGTTCCATCCAGGTTGCAGCGAAATTCATGATTTTGTTCTTTTTTATGGCTGCGTAGTATTCCATCGTGTATATGTACCACATTTTTTTAATCCAGTCCTCTTTTGATGGGCAGCATGGTTGTTTCCAGGTTCTTGCTATTGTGAACAATGCTGCGATAAACATACGTGTGCAGGTATCTTTTTTATAGAGTGATTTGTGTTCTTCAGGGTATATTCCCGGTAGGGGGATTGCAGGGTCATATGGAAGGTCAATTTTTAGAGCTTTTAGGAATCCCCACACTGCTTTCCACAGGGGTTGCACTAGTTTACACTCCCACCAACAATGTAGAAGTGTTCCCTTTTCACCACACCCTCTCCA
>NW_007054738.1:0-761 GCF_000164805.1 Carlito syrichta | reverse complement strand
CCTGTTCCTGTTCCAATACCAAGCTGTTTGATGATTGTAGCTTATAGTAAAGTTGAAATCTGGTATTGTGATACCACCTGCTTGTTTTTTTTTGCTGAGGATTGTTCTGGCTATTCTTGGACGTTTGTGTTTCCATATGAATTCCTGTGTTGTTTTTTCTAGGTATGAGAAGAATGTTGTTGGTAATTTAATGGATATTGCATTGAATTTGTAGATTGCCTTAGGTAAGATGGACATCTTCACAATGTTGATTCTTCTGATCCATGAGCATGGGATATTTTTCCACTTGTTCATGTCAGCTTTGATTTCTTTGAGCAGTGTTTTGTAATTTTCATTGTAAAGGTCTTTCACATCTCTGGTTAGGAAGATGCCAAGGTATTTCATTTTTTTTTGTGGCTATTGTGAATGGAACTGTGTTTTTTATTTGGGTTTCTGTTTGTTTATTATTGGTGTAGAGAAATGCGATAGTCTTTTGTACATTTATTTTGTATCCTGAGATTTTGCCAAAGGTTTTTACCAATGTAAGGAGGCCTTTGACAGATTCTCTTGGGTTTTCAAGGTACACCATCATATCATCTGCATAGAGAGATAACTTGACTTCCTCTTTTCCTATTTGAATACCTCTGATTGCCTCCTCTTCTCTGATTGCTTTAGCCAGGACTTTCAATATTATGTTGAACAGGAGGGGAGAGAGTGGGCATCCTTGTCTAGTTCCAGTTTTCAGGGGAATTGGTTCCAATTTTTGTCCATTTAGGAGTATG
>NW_007054737.1:0-766 GCF_000164805.1 Carlito syrichta | reverse complement strand
AAAAACAACCTCCGACCCTAAGGGTGTGCTGGACTTCCCACACTGGGCAGAAGACACAGCATTCCAACTCAGCCCTTCCTGTGTGGTGAGGCCAGGGGCGACAGGATACCCATCACCTGGCTGCCTCTGCTCACTCTCGCTCTCTTCTCACCTCTCCTGGGAGGCAGCTGCCCACACACCCTGGGCAACTGAGAGGCTTGCACTGCTTCTCACCTACCTGGGGAATCAGGAGTGTCTCCTCCCCCTGCGTGCAGGCTCAGTGACGACCCCGCCCAGTCTTCCCAGCTTCACCTTCTGTGGTCGCAGCCTCAGTCCACTCAACCCGCCTGTCCCTGCTCCCCGTACTTGCAGCCTTCTGCTGGAGCACCCCTGCCCTTGCCAGCACCCCACTGAGGCCAGACTCAGCAGCCCTCCCCAGACCTCAAACTCACAGACTCCAACTGGAACCTCCTGGTCCGTCCTCTACCATGCGTGGTGCTCATGCTTGTGGCCTCCGCCAAGAGCTCTACATATTCTTGCATATTTAAATATCAGTCACCTTCAAGATACTCAGGTTTTTTTTTTTTGAGTTGGAGTCTCACTTTGATGCCCAAGCTGGAGTGCAGTGTCACACTCATGGCCTCCACAGCCTTGACCTGCTGTGTGCTGGTGATCCTCCCACTGCAGCTGTCCAAGTAGCTGAAACTACAGGTGCACGCTACCACACCTGGCTTTTTGTTTGTTTGTTTGTTTACTGTAGAGACAAGGTCTTGCAAGTTGCCTGGGT
>NW_007054736.1:0-735 GCF_000164805.1 Carlito syrichta | reverse complement strand
TCACAATTTGGCTCTGAAGACATCCTTGATGGAGCCAAGTCAGCTGAACCCTAGGGACCCCATAGCAGCAGCTCTCCCCCCCTCCCCACTCTCCACACAGCAGGACCAGTGCTATTTTCCATGTCCTGAACTCTTGAGCACAACCTCTTGTGAGCTTCTGCATTCCCAGAGCCTGGAAACACGTCCAGCTCATGGTAGTCATTAGCAATTGACCATAGCGAAAAAGAGAAGGTAATCTAGTATTTTGAAGAGAAATCACTTCTGGAGGTGGGGAGAGCCTGCATATCTCCACTTCTATTCTTATTTTTATTTGTATGAATATGGGGTAGGTGTGAAATTTTGTTACACGTGCATATGAAGTGATCAGCTCAGGATATGTAGCTGTCCATCAGCCAAGTACAATACTTTTTTGGTTAAGTACACTCTATTCTGCGATTGAATATCAAATGTATCCCTTCTATCTCACTGTATGTCTTTATGTTTCAACCCACTTCTTTCATCTTCTCTGCTACCCTGCCTCACCCTTCCTAGTGTGTTATCTGTCTTCCCACTCACTAGCCTCCATGTGATCACACTTTTGGCTCCCACAAATAAATGAGAACACTTTATTTTTGTCCTTTTGTGCCTGCTTTATTTCACTTAAGATAATGGTCAAGAGAGTTCCATCCATGTTGCTGCAAATTACATGATTTTATTTTTGCATGGCCAAGTGACATTCCATTATGTATATATACC
>NW_007054735.1:0-772 GCF_000164805.1 Carlito syrichta | reverse complement strand
CAAAGAAAAAAATAAATTATGTTTTCGTCTGCTTAATATTAGTATTTCCAAATAGGAAAAAAAAAACATTAGAATGAACATACTTTGAAAATATATTAATTACTTTAGACATAAAGAGTATCCTTGAAAATAAAAGCTGATGTGAACGTGATTCAAATTTAATATATTTCAAATGGAAAGGGAAAATATATTACACATGGATAGAATTATGGAAATGACGCGGGTAGAATTTTCTCCTAGGGATAAATTTAACATGTTCTCTAAATCCATTTTTTTATAAAAGAAAAAGTGGAAATAATATTTTTATATTTCCTTAAACCGATGCAGAGTTTATTCTTAGACTAATAAGTTAAAGCAAGTATTTTTAAAGAATTGGCATATGTTGCTCTTTATGATTATGAACTGTCTCTGCTTAGTTTGGTAATCAAGCATGTTTATTTCTTGAGTCATTTGACAGTGCTCTCAAATGAATCACCTTAGTATAATTGCTTTCATTCTTAGACAGGTATTTTCATTAGATATGTGTTCATTTCTTAGACATGAATATTTATTTTCAGCAGGCAGAGTGAAAAAATATCAACATGAGATTAGTGTCAATAGACAAGTGGTGTTCTTAAAACAGACTTAGTAATATATCTTGAATACATTGTCATGTGCTTAAGCTTCAGTTTCTCATCGATGCAGTTGAGGGAAAGATATATTGTTGGGAGCCAACATCTGTAACCACACAGCTGAGGCCTATGAAGGCCTATTCAGAAGGTCGCCTCTGAGG
>NW_007054734.1:0-981 GCF_000164805.1 Carlito syrichta | reverse complement strand
TATCCGAAAACGTCTTCAGGGGTAAGTGGCCGTTCAAGGATCCAGTGGGCAATGTTGTCTTTTTGTTTTCACGCAGAAGTTATTGAGAGGACAGAAAAGCTCCCACAGTGGGTGGTCCCTGAGGGGGTTCCTCACGATGTAGTCTTTCATTACTATGCTCACAGAGACTTGTTGGAGTTTGGTCATAGCACAACCTAATAATATTTCATCACTTTCTGTGGTTTAGACACTTCTGCATGTTTTTCATATCATTTTCCAGCCGTTGAGCCGTTTGTCTCTCAGGATTTGAACATCGCCTCAGTAACATCAAAGTCAGTTTTCTAGAATTTTCGATTATCTAAATTTTTATATGAATGAGGAGCCCAAATTCTTCTTTCTAAATCTCCATGTTATTTTGGTTTCTAAACATAGGGCTCCCAGTGGTCTCTTTTTGTGTGTGTGCATGATTTTCAAGGCTTGTCGGTAAAAAGTATCACATTAATCTGAGACATTGTTGCAGAGTACACCATTATGTCTTAGGTAGAGAAAATCCTCGGGGATTCAGTGGAAATACACTTTGAAAAATAGAAATTGGTTTAAAATACGAAGGATATATCACTTTACATTTCCTTCAAATAGGCAGGGGTACCTTTTGAGTAGGGGTTGCATATCTGTATGTTTAAGTTAAAATTCACCAGCAGAAAATACAGCGTGTCCCAAGAATATGTACAAAAGTTTTAAGAAAGGAAAAATATATGTTAAATTATTCTACAATTTTTCCTTTGATATTGTTAAGATTTATTATGCATTCTGTCTTCTGAATAGCAACATAGGTACTCTGATCCTCAATGTGAAGTTGACTGAGGATGATACACGTCTGGAAAGTCAACACGTTTCAATTTGTGCAGAATAAAACATTCAGCATTTATGTGAGAAATGTAGTAGTTTCAAAGTTGAAACCAAATGTACAATGGATTCTCAAGTATGAATAGGAAAGGAAGT
>NW_007054733.1:0-976 GCF_000164805.1 Carlito syrichta | reverse complement strand
TTGCCAAGTTGCCCAGGAGGGTCTCGAACCCACGGGCTCAGGCAATCCACTCACCTCAGCCTCCCAAAGGCACAGGATTAGAGGCTGAACCACCGAGCTCGGCCTATTTTTTAATTTTATCTTGGAAAATATAGTTTATTTAGAATGTACATTGGAGAAAGGGAGAGAGAAAGAGAGGAGATTCATTTCTCCAAGGTAGAGGGAGATCCAAAGCTAGGAAACATGGCCTAGTTATAGCTCCAAGAGTCACATCCACACCAGAGTTTATCAAAGCAATAGCCACATATTTTTAATACAGTATGTTTGGGGAAAGCCCCTTACCTTCGTGACTAGTTTATATGTGTTACTTGAATTTTTTCTTATCTATGACGTGCAAAGTAGCTACAGATACTGTGTTAATGTCAAGTGTCTTAGCCATAAAATCAGGGAATTTGGACTTAAAGTCTGAAATTGGAATGCTGACAATCTTCCCTTTGGCCAGGAAAACGAGTAGGGCCACAGCATCTGTCTTTTAAAGTAAACCTTGCTCTTTGGGGGTTTATTCATGCCATGTTCTTGATAGAAGCTATGGGCCCTTAGAACCATTATTAAACTTAACTCTGGAGATGAAAAACAGTCCTCGTCAGTTTTCTTTTTCAAAGACGTTTAATAGGCCTATCAGCAGTCTCATTGCAGATTTTTCTTTGAAAATACCTTGTTTCATTGCAGTCATAAAGAAGGACAAATATATGGACTTTGCAACCACTTGGATGGATTTGGAGTTGATCATACTTAGTGATTTATCACAGAAACAAAGAACTGAGTTCCATATGTTCTCACTCATAAACAGACCTTGAACAATTATAATGCTATAAGAAAGCGATTGGAAGTAGTGGGAAACTGCCAGGGGAGGGGGGGCCTGGGATTGGTAGATGAGGGAAACTGGTAGGGGAGGGAGTGCATACCTCTTCAACAGGGTTACCTGCACGATCATGTT
>NW_007054732.1:0-2779 GCF_000164805.1 Carlito syrichta | reverse complement strand
CAATCACCAAGAATGTTTACCTTTCATGGTATATGCCAGTCAAGCATTTTAAGTGATTTTATTATATTTGCTTTGGTTTCATGAGGCTTTGGGTATCTCAATGTCAAATAGACCTGAGATTTGCATTTGTGTACTTTCATCTGTAGAAGAAATGTTCAAAAATATACAGTAAGCGACCATAACTTTTCAGCTTCCATGTCAGGCTAAAGAGATGTGAACTGGTAAAGAGTAGGAAAAATTGACCCATTTCTGCTGGTCCAATTATTAAAAACTTTGTTCCCATTTCCACCAAGCTCCTAAATTCTTATTTATTTGCCTAAGTAGGAAGTTTGTCACAGAATCAGAGAGTCTGAGCTCATAGTAGAAAAAGAGCGACCAACTATTTTATCTTCCAAATTGGGAAAGCAGTCATAAACTGAGGTTGTTCCATATAAACCAGAATGTAAACTGACTGCTTATGCTACTTTATGGGAATATCTCAACCACTATCTTGTACAATTACATTTTAAGTAAAGGACTAGTGACAATGAAGTTAGGACTGTGTAGCAGTTTCTGGAAATCAAATTTAGATGTCTTCATGTCCAAGAACTTTAAAAAGTCAAGAATATAAATGCTATTATTTTATTTGGTGATCATTTCTTTTCAATGTAACATTGAAGAAAAAATTAAGATGAGTTTTTGTTTCTTTTTGTTTTGTTTTGTTTTTGCCAATGGCTGCTGCTGCTTGTTTGCTTGTGTAATTTATTTTTAATTAGCGATATACTACTTGGGAGTCATTGAGTGACTTGCTATTTGTTGTGTTGGAAATGAAATAATCCTTAATAGTTTTAAAACACCGATAATCCCTAAATGTATTTAAACTAATTTAAAAGATTTTTCTCCCAATTTTTGGTGTTTAGTTGGTATTATGCACAAAATGAAAAGGAAAAGATAATTATATTACTTAATATGTCGTGTACTTTTACCTGCTTCAGTGAGTGAAAAAATGACTCATTCTATTAATAACAACTTTTAATTTTCACAAGTTTGGTCTTTTGAAATAATTGCTAAAGGGGCAAATTGCATTGTTCTTTAATCACAAATTGAGGGAGACTAGGGAGATTTGTTAATTGTTTCATTTTTATTCTTCCAGTAAACTTTATTTTTATTACATTAAATTATATTATTAAGCCCCAAGGTATCCATACATTTTGTTTAATGACATACCAAAATACTATTCATCAACTTAGGGGTTTATGCTTTTGAAAAATGCCTCGAGAAAAACCCACTTAGCAAGAGCAAGATCTCATGGAAAATAGAGATTTAGAAGCAAATAAATATGACTTTAAATATGTGTTTAAAATAAGGTAAATAAGGATACTACTTCCAGAAGAAACTAGAATAATGAGTACTTGCCTTCTGTGTGGATGCCCCTCCCCAGAATATCTTCAGTTCATAAAATACTGCCTTGGCGTTTGACTGCCTAAGGCTGAAACTCCCAGAAGTGTTATGTTATACACTTCATACTTTCTCTTAAGGTCTTTAAACTAACTTTTATTATATTAAATGTTTATATACATATATGCGTGAGTTTGTGTGTGTATTTTTTTCCCTTAAATAATTGTGACAATGCAGTCTTTTCACAAATTACCCTGAGCTTAAGGACATTATTTTCATTGCCTGGTCTTTGTTCACATATGGAATGGCTGAGAAATGTATAGTACTGGGAAGCTTAGGAGCAGGTGTAGAGGTGTAGGGAGCATTCATGGTTAAGTGTTCTTTTGCTCAAGGGGACAGAACATATCTTTAAGTACATCTCAGCATTTTAAAATTCTAGTAAAAAAGAGAAAAGCTGTTTTCTCGAAACAATGATGGGCTAACACTCTATTGCTAAGTATTGAAAAGCAAATCCATTTATTTCCATAGCTTTCCAATTTCTTTTGGTGGGAAGGGGAAGTTTCTTTGTATTGTTCTTCTTAAGGTTCTGGCCAGGTATTTTATACAATAAGGTTGCATATAAAATTTTATTGCAGAGTGTAAAATTTAAGCAAAAACCAGCCACATTTTAACTGGTTTTGTGAGTACTTTCAGGGTTAAATATCGTATAATGTTGACTCTCTTCTTTGAAAAAGTTAGGCCACCAAGTATATCAGAAGGTGAAGTATAATAATTATTAAATTGTTCTGATTACCTGCTGAGAGATTAAAGAATGGACAAACTATGGAGATAATAGTAAATTTTGTAAAATGCTGAGCATTTATGATCTTAAGTGATAAATAGCTAATTTGTCACTTGGTATAGTTGGTCAGTTTACACAGCATCTTGACTTGCTATAGTAGGAAATTTAATTTAATATTTTTAGAGATGAAAAATATCTCACATGTTACTATTTGTATTTAGAGATAATTTTTAGATTATTCAGAGAAAGCTTTGGATGTCAAATGACTATGATCAGTGGGGACTCTTGCTTTACACTGTATTTCTATTTGATTTTTGAGATATATATGTTTATATAAAGTCACTTCAGAAAAATTATTTGGAGAAAGTTATTTTTCAAACTTATCTAATTAGTTTCAAAGGAAATGTTAGCAGATGTTTGTTTTTTAAGTAGAGGGATTATTTCTCAATTTTAAAAAATTTCCTTTTCTGTACTTTTTGTCTCCATTTGGTTGTCTGATAAGTATCTTTTTTTTAAAAAAGATCCAAACTTATTACTATTTTCCCAGTGTTCAACCTCACTTAATAGTTCAAGTCAGGGAGGCCTCATTAACGCCTCTCTTTCCTGTATTCCCTGCATTCA
>NW_007054731.1:0-1083 GCF_000164805.1 Carlito syrichta | reverse complement strand
TTGTATCAAACCTATCATTGTATCGAGGTGTGGTGGTGCATGCTTGTAGCTCCAGCTACTCAGGAGGGTAGAGAGGGAGGATCATCGGGGTGACATAATGAGATTCCTTCTTTAAAAAGAAAATGTCATTGTCTGGCAGGCTGGCTTTTGTTTTCATATCTTCTGGTCCCAGCATGTCCTCTCTTTCTCACCTGTGTGTTTGTTGACACAATGGAAAATCATTTGGGCTCATAGATTGAACTAGAAATGCTTGTGTGTGGCCTTCATGTGCACTAACATTCTGCCTTCAAAGAAAACTCATCAAGGAGTACTCAGGGAGAAGCTGGGAGCCCCTGAGAATGGTCTTCATTCTGAAACTTCCAGTCCATGGAGTGTGACCTGAGGTTGACTCCAGCCTGCCTGGGAGGACCCTAGGAGACAGGGATGCCTTTGGCCTCCATTTGATGCTTTTAAAAAACACTTTTTAGCCAGGTGTGGTGGCACATGCGTGTGGTTCTGACTACTTGGAAGGCTGAGGATGAAGGATCACTGGAGCCCAGAAGGTCAAGGCTTAGGTGACCATGAGCATGCTGCTGCCCCCCAGCCTGGGCCACAGGGTGAGACTGACTCAGAAACATGGCCAGGCTCGGTGGCTCATGTCTGTAATCCCAGCACTTTAGGAGGCAGAGGCGAGAGGACTGTCTGAGTCCAGGGTTTGAGACCAGTCCGGGCAACTTGGCAAGACCTCATCTCTACAATAAATAAAAAAATTAACCAGACGTGGTGGTGCACGCCCATAGTTCCAGCTACATGGAAGACTGAGGCAGAAGGATCGCCTGAGTCAGCAGGTTGAGGTTTTGGTGGCCGTGAGCCTGCCGCTGCCCTCCAACTTGGGCAATGGAGTGAGACTCTGATTAAAAAAAAGTATTAAAACTGCATTTTTATTTTTTAATTTAGAAAAATTAGAACTACAGAAAAATGCCAAGAATAGTATCATAAGCATCAGCACATCCAGTGACCCAGAACTGATGATTGTTAACATGTTATTGTTTTTTAGTACTAAGAGTAAAACATTCCCAACAAGGTGCACCGCGTCCCCATTTG
>NW_007054730.1:0-872 GCF_000164805.1 Carlito syrichta | reverse complement strand
AAAAAAGGACAGATAGAAGGATTTTGCAGAACGTTTGATGGATATGAGGTAGGTCATTTCATTGACTTATCACAGAAACTAAGAATAGAGTTCCATATGATCTCACTTATGTGCTGAACTTGATCACTTAGAGTGCTGCAAGAAAATGATGGGTTGTCCTGAGAACTGTTAGGGAGAGGGGTGAGAATGGCAGTGGAAGGATACTGCTAAGGAAGCGTGGGGCATACCTCATCAACCAGGGATCCTGCATAATCAATGTTTGTATATCTAGCTCTGAATTGTACCCCACATTTTTTAACAAATTAAAATAAATAAAGAAAAATAAACAATTAAACTAATAAATGAAAGCTGTTAAACATGCAACTGACTTTACTTCTTTATCCTATTTTTAATTTTTTTTTAACTTTAAAAATGGTAACAATTCAGGGTTGGGCCTAGAAATGTTCCTCAAGCAGGGATTTATTTCTTAAGAAGTGTATAACACTCCAATGAAACCTCCTTTTCCTTTTAATATGTTAGAGTACGTGGTATAATTCTGCCTTCAAAATAGGCAACGAGAGTGTTTTTCACATAAATTCTAAATGTTTTATTCTGCGTAAATTGAAACTTGTTGAGATCCCATGTCTATATCTTCCTTAGATAACTGAACGTTGAGATTCAGTTTCCCTAAGTGCTATTCAGAAGGCAGAATGCATAATAAATATTAAAAGATTTAGAAAATAAAACAGTACTATGACTTTAATACAGCTTTTTTCATTAACAAAATTATGTTCATTTTCTTGGTGCACTCTGTATTTTCTGCTTGTTAATTTTGTTTAAATGTTACAAATGTGCAATCCTTAGAGAAAAGTTTCACTTATATAGGTGAAGAA
>NW_007054729.1:0-1302 GCF_000164805.1 Carlito syrichta | reverse complement strand
CCGACTCCTGAGCCTCACAGCTTGAAGCTCATCATAGACAAGCTGTATTGATACCATTCTCTTGCTGACCCTGGCCCAGCTTTTCTGGTAAACAGAATGAATTCACATATTATCCGAGTGAACCATTGCTTATTGGGATTATATCTCTATGGCTTGATGCAGCACGGACCCTTGGCTTTTGTGCAACATGGTCCCTTACAACATCTATGCACCCACAGAGATACTTCCAGCCTGCCAATTCAACTCAAAAGGGCATAAATTTTTAGTTTGTATCCATTATTGCATGTGCATTTTAGTTGAAATATGCCTCTTTCCAAAGATAACTCCAAATTATCACCGAATATCTTAAGTACAAAGCAAGCTTGTGTAGAGAAATCCTACATTAGACAGAAACTAATACTATCAGAAGAATTAATATAGCCCCAAATATAGCCCATATGCTTATTCAGTTATTTATTCAATCATTCTCATATGTAGCTGGTAATAGTCTAGGCACTAAAAATATAATTGTGAACAAAATACAAGCTCTGCCCTCAATGAGCTCTAGTCTAGTATATCAGGGTGCTACTATAAAAAGAAACAACCAAACACACTTATTTGGGGAAAAAACATCTCTTTATCTTCTTTCTCCTTTCTAAATGTCAGGGCTTCAGTATCAAGAGCAGGAAAACAAGAGAGAAGCATTTGAGATTTCTGACAGAGATATTGGGAAGCAAGTGAGAATTGTAATTCCTTACTTCAAGTCTCATAAGTTGGTTGATCCAGTTCTGTACTGTTTTAGTATTCACAGTTTGGTGAAAGAATATCACCATCCTACTCACCACCAGTCATAATGACATGAGCTGAGAAGGCCCATAAGCCCCATACCTCTCTCCCAGACACCGGATTGGATTGACACAAGTATCTTGTAGAAGACTTGCACAGGTCAGAACGAGTCACTAATGTAAACAAAACAAAACAATCTCAAACTCAGAAACCTTTTCCCACTTCCATAACTATCCAGTTTAATCTTACTGGTATGGGGCTTTTGTACAAATGTTTTATGTTGTGCAACCGACCTGGCCATTGTCATTACTGTGCCTGACCACAATGGCTGCTCAAGTTCATGAGGCTGCCTGTCACCTGTTCCTTTAGCCCCAGTCGAGCTGAGCAGGGCACTTCTAGGTCCATAGGGTGGTCAGCTTGGTTCCACTTTTTCATTCATTACAGACATCAAGAGTCTACCAGTGAACCCAACACACAGTAAATAGTCCTTATCCTTACAGAAAGCATATGGGCAGAAAGAAATAGCTAATACACAAG
>NW_007054728.1:0-567 GCF_000164805.1 Carlito syrichta | reverse complement strand
TTCCATACAAGTGTGCGTAGTAGTCTCTAATGATCTTTGGTATTTCTTCAGGGTCAGATGTGACTTCATCTTTTGTGTTTCTGATTATGCTTATTTGGTTTTTTTCTCGTTTTTTCTTGGTCAGTCTAGCTAGGGGACCATCAATCTTGTTTATCTTTTCAAGAACCAGCTTTTTGTTTCATTGATTTTTTGTATTATCTTTTTGTCTTCTATGTCCTGGATTTTGGCTTTTATTTTGGTGATCTGGATTCTTCTGCTGAAATTAGGGTTTTTGTGGTCTTGCTTTTCCAGCTTCTTTAGGTGGCTTGTTAGGTTGTCAATTTCTGTTCCTTCCATTTTCCTCATGTGTGTTTGTAGGGATATAAATTCCCCTCTTATTCCAGCTTTTAAGGCATCCCAGAGATTTTGGTAAGATGTTTCTTTATTTTCATTTGTTTCCAGGTATCTTTTGATCTCTATTTTGATGTCGTCATCGCCCCAGGAGTTATTCAGCATCATGCTGTTTAGTGTCCATGTCTTTGTGGTTTTTGGGGGGACCAGATTGGTGTCAATGTTTATTTTTCTTCC
>NW_007054727.1:0-800 GCF_000164805.1 Carlito syrichta | reverse complement strand
AAGGCTGCGGTGCCCGGGAGTGGACACTGCACTCCAGTCTGGGTGACAGAGTGAGACTCCAACTAAAAAAAAAAAAAAAAATATGGTTCCACACAAACATTTCATCTGTTGAAAGTACTCCAGAAAAATTACTTAAATTCAGTGCAAAATCCAGATGTACTCTCTTTTAACAGATCCATATAAGCATTTTTTTCTTCCTTAAATGGAAAATTTTAATCTTCCTTTGTTATGATTACCAGTAAGCACTGTTGTTTTATGTTTAGGGGCAATAGTACACGAAAGATAAGTTTCTTAAATTTTAGAAATATAGTCAATGGTAAGATGCTTGCAATATGAAACCTATATGGAGACTGAGCTCCACTGAGGGAATAGCAATCATGTCTATCGATTTATAGTAGCAGATCTATGTTAGTATAGTCTGGGGAATACCCTTATTTAGTGAGTAAAATCGTCCACACAGACTAATTTCTTATTTCTTTTTCTTGTTATTTCTTTTCCTATTTGTTAACTTTTTAAAAATACTGTGGCCTGAATTTTTATGATTTGATATGTATAAGAAAAATGTGACTGTGATCCAACTATACTACATATATTCTTGTTTTACCCCCCAAATTAAGCATACAGTGATGCAGCAAACAGATGTGATATTTCTAGAGAAATCAGACTCTGAGATTACAGCCTAGTTATCCAATGAAAAGATTTTCTTCCTGTGGTTTGAGCAGGGTTGTGTGTGTGGGATGGAGAAGGACTGAAGAGGAAGAACTAGAAATACCTTACCACTGAATGAATTAGAAGAATCG
>NW_007054726.1:0-858 GCF_000164805.1 Carlito syrichta | reverse complement strand
AAATTAAACATCAGCCCATATATTGATCATGCCTACATTCAAACACCTTTTAATCAAAAAGCTTTGGAAATCCCTTTGCTGTGACAGCTTGCTCAAATACATGGCTGAGTTCATTAGTATTAACATTCTCTGAGCAAATAAGACAGCCAGAAAAGCAAAACATTCAGTGTTTCCTCTGAGGATCATCAGCAGTCAATCAAAGGGTGGTTGCTTATTTACATATGCGATCTGATTGAAAGAGAGTGATCCTAACCAGCATCTCATGATGATCAATCTCAATAATGTAGGTGGTGTCTCCATCTGACCCACAGTACTATTCAGCCATCTAATAAACCCATCTTTTCCACACATACAAAATAAAAACATTCTAAACTACTGACATTAAATAAATCCAAATAAATATGCCCATTGTCACCTACAACCTATTATATATACTAATGTTTGATAAGAATTTTTTAAATGGGAAATGTAGGCTCACACCTTTAAATCCCAGCACTTTGGGAAACTGAGACAGGAAGATCACTTGAGGCCAGGAGTTTGAGATCAGCCTGGGCAACATATTGATACTCCATCTCTACAAAAAAAGAAATTAAAAATGAAAATTAGTAGGGAATAGTGGCGTGTGCTGTAATCTCAGCTATTTGAGGGGCTGTGGTGGGACGATCCCTTGAGCCCAGGAGTTTAAGGCTGCAGTGAACTATGATGTGCCACTGCACTCCAGCCTGAGCAAGAAAGCAAGACCCTGTCTCAAAAAAAAGAAAGAAAGAAAGAAAAGAAAAGAAAAGGAAAGGAAAGGAAAGGAAAGAAAAGAAAAGAAATACAAGTTTACATGAACAAAGTTAAGAGATAGCTATAGTG
>NW_007054725.1:0-494 GCF_000164805.1 Carlito syrichta | reverse complement strand
GATTATCTATACATACTTGATTTATCATTCTCCTTATAGGTGATACTACATAAAAGAGTGTTTAAATTGGCCAGCTCTGAGACACATGCCCATGGAACAATAAGGAATGTGTTCAAATTCATTAGATCCTTCCCAGCAATAAACACACACACACACACACACACACACACACACACACACACACACACACACACGACCTGAGAATAGAGAAACTCTGATGCCAAAAGGAAAAATTCTTTACAAGCTAAACAAAATATTTCTATTAGATTTTTCTAAGTTAATGTCTGATATTTGACAAGTACATCCCAAATTATTGAGAATGCCACTCAAAGCCCTTCACATACTGCTCAACTTGCTAGCTTCCAACAATACAGTCCTAGCCATACCAGGACTCTAAGCTTCTCATAGACGCCATGATTTTGATGGGCATGATTCACATTTTCCTCTGAAAAGCCTCTGGTATTCTCCATGAAAGGTAGTACCCTCTTTTATCT
>NW_007054724.1:0-1199 GCF_000164805.1 Carlito syrichta | reverse complement strand
ATGCTGCTCCCGGTGCCAACACCAAGAGAAAAGGCAAGGAAATGAAATCGCCATTAACAAGGGATCCTGATGAAAGAGATGCTGAAATGGTAACCCTTAAGTCGATCCACATCCTCCTAGCCAAGTCATGGCCCACTGCATAGGACAGTGGGTATGTGACTTCTACCTTGGAGCCTCTCTCTTCCACACCGAAAGGCACATTTCATAAACTCCTTCAATGTACTGTTGTAGAGCACGAATCTGCGAAACTGTGTTTGTTCACCTTTGAACTCAGGTTTAAATTGTTCACTTTTGAGTACATAATTTTACAAAAAGTGAAAAGTGTTTTAAAAACATGGGAGGAGGAAGACAGGTCAGAAAGAAGAAGATGAAGCATATATCTACGATGTTTTGATATCCCTTAGCTTAGATTCCCCCCATCTCCACAATTGTACAGGGTAGATTGAGATAACTGCTGTTACCTGGCACAGAGTACAACAATTCTTATGGATATTACTGCATGTTTTTTCATCTGAATATAATTTACACTTGGAAATTTGAATTTCATATTTTGGTTGTCGAAGAGTTTGGTTGTCCACCATTTAAGGCAAAGAACCATTCATCATTAATAAGTAACAGGTTTCAGTAAAATGTTTTGAAGGCCATAGCTCCACTCCAGCAAACAACCGTTCACATTTTTCTGTACCGTGGGCTCTGGGCTGAGTTGGAGTCTCACTCTGTGATCCGCACCGGAATGCAGTGGCCTCTCCCGGCCACCGCAACCTCGACCTGCTGGGCTCCATTGATCCTTCCGCTTCAGCCTTCCGAGGAGCTGGCCTTACAGGCATGTGCGACCACGCCAGGCTGATTTTTTGATTTATTGTAGAGATGAGGACTCCCCAAGTTGCCCAGGTTTGTCTCGAACCCGCGGGCTTAAGTTGTCCTCTCCCCGCAGCCTCCTCAATCGCAGGATTACAGGCTGAGTCAGGGAACCTGGCTATTTTCTGTTATGGTTTGGAGATGGAGTCTCATTCTGTCGCCCACACTGGAGTGCAGTGGCCGCTCCCGGACACCGCAGCCTCGACCCGCTGGGCTCCGCCGATCCTTCAACTTCAGCCTTCTAAGTAGCTCTAAATACCGGAGCGTGCTACCACGCCCGGCTAATTTTTGGATGTCTTTAGAGATGATTCTTGCCCGTTTCTCTTTTCTAATGTCATATT
>NW_007054723.1:0-883 GCF_000164805.1 Carlito syrichta | reverse complement strand
CCCCCCCCCCCCCCAAAAAAACCCCCCGGCCTACTTGGTTGAACTTTCCTTTTGGAACCTCTCTTCCAGCGGAGGGGAAGGCGCCGGGAGCGTTCCCTGGTTTTCCTCCCCGCTGCCTCGGGGGCCTCTCTGAGACCCGCCCCCGGTCCTCTTGTCCTGCCTTTTCTCCCTCTGTGTCCAGCTTGAGTACTCCACCTCCTTCCCGCCCTCCGGTCTTACACCAGCATGAGGTTCCCCTCGTCACACAGAATGACTGTTACGTTCGTTACGATGGTGAGAAAGACATCCTTCTGGACGACTGGGATATGTGTCAGGACGATCACAGTAGGGAGAGAGGCAGCTCGAGTCTGAATCCC
This sequence comes from Carlito syrichta, assembly GCF_000164805.1. NCBI lineage: Eukaryota > Metazoa > Chordata > Mammalia > Primates > Tarsiidae > Carlito > Carlito syrichta. Next base: position 527 of record NW_007054723.1, on the reverse strand, counting down.
ACAAGGACAAGAGGAGATGGACGGTCAAGGAACACAGACAGAGGGTGAATGAATGGACTGCTACTAGAAGTGGTCATAAAAGGGAAGGCGTTCTTGTAAAGATGGCCTTACGGGCTGGGCTTGGTGGCTCAGCCTGTCATCCCCGCACTTTGGAAAGCCGAGGTCGTGGATTGTCTGAGCCTGCGTGTTTGACACCGGTCTGAGCAACTCGGTGAGGCCTCGTCTCTACGCTAAAATTTTTAAAGTAGCTGGGCATGATAGCACGCACTTGTAGTTCCAGGCTACTCATCATTCGAAGGTGGAAGGATCACCGGAGCCCAGAAGGTGGATGCTGGAGTGGCTGTGAGAGTGTGTGCCGCTGCATTTCAGCCTGGGTAAAGGAAGGAGACTGCAACTCCAAAAAAAAGTGGCCTTACGGGAGTATCGTAGAAGGCCAAACAAGGTCGGCTGAACGGTTGTCGCTGTGATGGTTGTCCTTCCTTCTGGAGAATGTGATTTATTCCTTATTTGTCTACCCTTCAGAATGG
>NW_007054722.1:0-835 GCF_000164805.1 Carlito syrichta | reverse complement strand
CTAAGCAACTATGGGTAAAAGAAATCAAAAGGAAAATTATAAAATATTATGAATTGAATAATCCAAAAACACAACATAAAATTTGTGAGGAGCAGCTAAAGCAGTACTTAGAGGACCATGCCTAAGTGTAAATGCTCATATTGGGGGGGGGAAAGGGACTTAAAACAGTGCTCAGCCGGGCTCGGTGGTTCAGCCTATAATCCCACGCCTTTGAGAAGCTGAGGTGAGTGGATTGCCTGAGGCTGCGGGTTCGAGACCCACCTGGGCAGCGAGACCTCATCTCTACAATAAATCAAAAGATCAGCTGGGCATGGTAGCGCATGCCTGTAATTCCAGCTACTTGGAAGGCTGAGGTGGAAGGATCACCAGAGCCTAGCAGGTTGAGGCTATGGTGGCTGGGACTGCACTCCAGTCTGGGCAACAAAGTGAGACTCCAACTCAAAACAAACAAAACAAAACAAAAAAAAAACCAGTGCTCAAAGTTTCTACCTTAGGGTAGAGCAAAGTATATTTATAGTAAGTAGAAAGAAACAAATAATAGTATGGAATAAGAATATAAATAATAAGATAGAAAAGTGATGACAAGAGAAATTAATAACATCAAATAAACTTGGTTTTTAAGAAAGATGAATAAAATTGGTAATCCCCTAGCCAGACTGATTTAGAAAAGGAGAGAGAAAGCACACATCTCCAATGTCAAGAGTGAAAATGGGAATATCTTCATAGACCTAACAAACACCAAAATGACTTTAGGCACTGGATATTCCTTGGCTACAGTTCTCCAACAGTGAAGTGAGGGAAACGAGCAGGGCTTGGAAGGGAGGGGAAGGGAAGG
>NW_007054721.1:0-740 GCF_000164805.1 Carlito syrichta | reverse complement strand
AAGAGTATAATATTTAGGGTAAATATATGATACATAAACATTATATATTTGTTGTCTATCTGTCTATCTTATATCATCTATCATCATCACCTATCTTCAGATAAATCACTTGAAACTCCAACTTGGAGATTCACATGAGTGAATTTCAGTTGTTACACAATTTCAAAATGTCTTGCATGAATCCATTGTTGGTATTGTCCAACACCACACAACTAGTCTGTAGTGGAGCTAGGACTAGATTTCTTGTTTCTTAATATCCAATATAGTCATTTTCTGCAGAGTGGGGGATGGCAATTGACAAGATTAAGGTGGTGGAGTCAGAGTTTCTTGTCCTGAGTTCTCCCTTCTTCTGGCATTTCTTCTTTCTCTCTCTACATTCCTCATTTCTTGAGGAGTCTTTTCAAAGGGGGTATTATCAGGAGTTCACTAGTTACCTTCAGGGTGACCTTGGGCAAAGACTTTACCCCTTAAGCCCTTGGTTTTATCATCTGTATCATGGAAGCAATTAATGTATGTCTCATGCTGTTTTTGTGCAACTGAACCGAACAGTGCCCAGCATCTTAACTACTAATTATATCTTAGTTGCCTTTTCTTTCTTACCTACAGCCAGGCGAATGGGTTGGTCTCCTCTCAAGAAGAGATCTGCAGGACAGGAACCTCATCTGATTATTCTGTTGCTATAGAACATAATTTCTACTCAGTATTTATTGAATTAAAATTCTCAGTCCAAATCTCTGTTA
>NW_007054720.1:0-858 GCF_000164805.1 Carlito syrichta | reverse complement strand
TCCCCTACTGGGAATATACCTGAAGAACACAAATCACTCTATAAAAAAGATACCTGCACACGTATGTTTATCGCAGCATTGTTCACAATAGCAAGAACCTGGAAACAAACCATGCTGCCCATCAAAAGAGGACTGGATTAAAAAATGTGGTACATATACACGATGGAATACTACGCAGCCATAAAAAAGAACAAAATCATGAATTTCGCTGCAACCTGGATGGAACTAGAGTCTATAATACTGAGTGACCTCTCACAAAAACAAAAATCCGAATATCACATGTTCTCACTCATATAATGGACCTTGAACATCCAATGCAATACTATGAGAAAATGACGGATGGTACTGGGAAACTATGGGGGGGAGGGGGATGGGATTAACAGTAGCAAATATGTGTCGGGGGATGGGAAAACACTTTTTATCTACAGGGTGCCTGAATGAAACGTCATTGTACACCTACCCTTAACTGTACCCCACAAAACCATAATAAAAACTACTGATTAATGAAAAAAAAAAAAAAGGCTTATATAACAACAATCAATGTTTTTAAATTATAGTGCTTTCATGCAATAGAATGCTGCATAGCAACAAAAAATCATGCTTTAGAAGAATTGTTCACTACATGAGGAAGTGTGCATAATATTATTTTATTTTATTTTATTTTATTTTATTTTATTTTATTTTATTTTATTTTTGAGTTGGAGTTTCACTCTGTTGCCCAGACTGGAGTGCAGTGGCCGCTCACGGCCACTGCAGCCTCAACCTGCTGGGCTCCGGAGATCCTTCCGCCTCAGCCTTCCAAGTAGCTGGAACGACAGGCGCACGCTACCACGCCTGGCTAATTTTTTGATTTATGTA
>NW_007054719.1:0-775 GCF_000164805.1 Carlito syrichta | reverse complement strand
ACAGGCATGTGCGAACCACGCCAGGCTGATTTTTTGATTTTTTGTAGAGATGAGGACTCCCCAAGTTGCCCAGGTTTGTCTCGAACCCGCGGGCTTAAGTTGTCCTCTCCCCGCAGCCTCCTCAATCGCAGGATTACAGGCTGAGTCAGGGAACCTGGCTATTTTCTGTTATGGTTTGGAGATGGAGTCTCATTCTGTCGCCCACACTGGAGTGCAGTGGCCGCTCCCGGACACCGCAGCCTCGACCCGCTGGGCTCCGCCGATCCTTCAACTTCAGCCTTCTAAATAGCTCTAAATACCGGAGCGTGCTACCACGCCCGGCTAATTTTTGGATGTATTGTAGAGATGATTCTTGCCCGTTTCTCTTTTCTAATGTCATATTTCTGTGCGATGTGGAAACTCCAATTTCGTATCACATTGGAGATTTGTAAGAAGAAGCTACATCCTTCCTTAACTGCCTCCTGCTTCCCGTTCCGGTCATGGCCCTCCCGCGGAACCTGCTCCATGACACCTGGGTGACTGACTGTCAGTCTGGTATGGCTCCAGGTCCCTCCTTTCCTGGGCACTGCTCTCAAGAGCAGCCTTCACTGGATCAGGCTTAGCTCCTAGACCTCACACCTTCTTCTGTGTAATGGTGTGAAAGAGCTCCATGGAGCTCATGCTGGCACAAGAGCAAAAGATACAACATACTCAAGTCCAAGTGTCTCTATTATTATTCTATGCTATTCTGCCATAGAAGTTCAGTCGACGTTTGAACTCCCATGTAGGATAATTA
>NW_007054718.1:0-1339 GCF_000164805.1 Carlito syrichta | reverse complement strand
GAAAATTTTTTTTAATTAAAAAGTAATGAAGCCGGGCTCGGTGGCTCAGCCTGTAATCCCAGCACTTTGGGAGGCCGAGGTGACTGGATTGCCTGAGCCTGCGGGTTCTAGACCCGCCTGGGCAACTTAGCAAGACCTCATCTCTACAATAAATCAAAAATCAGTCGATCGTGGTAGCTCACGCCTGTAGTTCCAGCTACTTGGAAGGCTGAGGCGGAAGGATCGCCGATGCCCAGCAGGTCGAGGCTGCGGTGGCTGGGAGCGACCATTGCACTCCAGTCTGGGCGACAGAGTGAGACTCCAACTCAAAAAAAACAAGGTAATTGAAAATTTAAGAAACAAAACCAAAACCAAACAACAAACAAACAAAAAAACTGCCCTCTTGTGGCAGACGCTGTAATTGTTCCTGTAATCAGGTCTCTCCTGAAGAGTCACATCTTTCCCTCTCTTCTCAGGAAATGGTGCTAGGGAGAAGTACAGTTGAAGTTGGTGTGGCTGCAGGGCTCCTCTGTAACTCTTCTATGGTCAGGGAGATCTCTGGTGGGGAGGTTCAGGATTGTCTCTTCCCCAGGTGTATCCTCTTACTGGGATGCCACAACCAGGCCTATCCTGGAATGGAGTTCTCCTATGGTGACTGACGTCCAGGCTCCACCTTTGTTTGTCCCTCCCAGTCATGGACCAGCTCTGTGGATCTGACATTCAGAGGATCACTGGGAAGGAGGGGATTTGTGTCAGCCCAAGACTCACCACTGATCTCTTTGGAGTTCTTCCTCCTCCCTTCTGGCCACACGCTTTGTCCCAGAGCTGGTTCAGGGTAGGGGATGGCGTGCCTGGAACTCAGCACTCATCAGGTCCCTCTGAAGTTTGTGCTCTCAGGATATTGCCTTTGGGCCATGATCAAGCCCTGAATAGTTGATCCATCAGTCACAGAGATCGGATCTGTTGGTCCTGCACCAACTTCAATATGGTGGTGGGGTGCCTCTCTTGTCCTCTTCTGTGGAAACTTGCCTCTGGACTGTGTACAGAGCCCTTTCCAGTGCCCTGCCAGGTGCTAAAGTGATAAGGCAAAGCCCTGAACAGTCTGTCTCCTGCTTCAATGGTGTGAGAGCGCCTGGGGCAATAGTGTCTCTCCGCAGCTTTTCTAAAGGAAAACTTCTGTGTGCATTCTTTATTTTGGAGTTGCAGTCTCACTCTGTCACCCAGACTGGAGTGCAGTGGCCGCTCCCGGCCACCGCAGCCTCCACCTGCTGGGCTCCGGCGATCCTTCCGCCTCAGACTTCCAGGTAGCTGGAACTACAGACGCGCGCTACCACGCCCGGCTAATTTTTGATTTGTTGTA
>NW_007054717.1:0-487 GCF_000164805.1 Carlito syrichta | reverse complement strand
CCCGGCAGGTGGAGCCTTGCAGCCTGTGCTCTGGAGCCAGGAGCCCTACAGGACCCGGGTCATCACTTTTCTTTGACCTAAACCCTTGGGCTGCTGGAGGGGTCACCCTGGATGCCAGGGAGGCTTAGTTGGAGAGTTCCCTGGTGTCTTAGAGAGAAATTATGACCTCTTTTAAGGGTCCCTAAGCAGAGCCCTCCTCCCCGCTAGGACATACGGGACCACGGAGCCCTGGGCTCACCAAACCCTCGATGGGAGGGAACAAAACCGTGCCAGAGCTGTGCAAAGAAACAACAAGGCGGGCAGGAACCCGTCTCTCCACCCATCCCCCCATCCAAGGAGGTGCTTGGTGGCATGACGTGTACCTGCCCACCATGTTGCTTTCTTGTGCACTAGATGCAAGTTTTGGAGTAAAGGACCAAGGAGAAAGAAGGGAGGTGAGTTAGGGCCATCACGTTCTGCTGGACTCTTCTAGAACTGGTTTTAAGCC
>NW_007054716.1:0-1099 GCF_000164805.1 Carlito syrichta | reverse complement strand
ATTAAGATAGATCCATAGGATTTTAGAATAGCCACTTTGTTAAGAGATTGTAATCAATTGGTTCCTAGAAACGGCGTAGGGTGTTCTTTCGACTGTGCCAAATTCTTTAGGAACTGGTTTGAGCTATGATTAAGAGTTTCCATAGTGTACGTAGAATTAGCACAGGATAGAAAGGTTAGGATTTAAGTCAGTCATTGGTGTTGGGTATGTATAAGTTTTAGAAGTTATTTATGATTAAGATTTTATGATGTCAGAATTGTACTGCCTTTGAGGAACATAACCCAAGCATAAGGAACAGTGAGATAATTTTGGGATTGTCCTTCTTCATGCTTGGGAAAACGCCTGGTGGGTGGGGGATCCCCTCATCCACCTGGCTTTGTGTTCACGTGAAAGTCTTGTGATTTGATTGGGATTGTCCATCCTCATGCTTAAGGAAACACCTGATGGGTGCGGGATGCCCCTCATCCACCTGGCCTTGTGTTCACGTGAAAGTCTTGTGATTTAACATGTGAAAATTTGTGATAAAAGACCCACTGTTGGTCCCAATAAACGACTTCTGCTCATTTCACTGAACAGTTGTCCACTTCCTTTCTGTCTATTTCTTCCTCTTTTGTTGGGAGCCAACATCTATAGCTACATGGCTGAGGCCTGTAAAGGCCCATCTGGAAGATCGCCTCTGACATAGGATATCAGTTATACCTATGATATTGGCGTGTGATTGGTGACCAGTGTGCATACATGGCAGTAAAACTTATAAGTGAATCTCAGTACACTTGATGGAAGGTGCATGGCGGAATTGTTTCTGTCTTTCTAAGTTTAGCTTCTTTCTAGATTTTTTTTACTTCTATTTCCTGGTAGACTGGGTAGTCCTTGTTCCCGAAAGCTGTTTCCCCTAGGGCTAAGATTAGAAACTAAATTACCATGATAGTTCTGTCCCCTGCCCCTAGCCAGGTAGAACGTTTTCTTTTGTTTCGTTAATTACCGAAACTCTGTCTGCTTCAGCCCATGGCCGCCATCTTGGAAGCCCTGCATTTCCTTGTTCAAGAGTGTGACAGCTACTATTTGATTTTTAGAGTAGACTTGTTGGGATAAAATATAT
>NW_007054715.1:0-700 GCF_000164805.1 Carlito syrichta | reverse complement strand
GATGGGGAAGCACCTATAATCAATTGGGTGCATGAATGAAATGTATTTGTATATATAACCCTTACTGTCCCCCACAACATCATAATAAAAAAAATTGGATTATTAAAAAAATAATAATAAACTCCAAACAACAGAGAAGTCTAGCGAAAATAAAGAAGATTTATCCTCAACCCCATCACCCCTAAAAGAACAGTATTGCGTGAATATTTCTGGTTTGTTTTTAAACACATACATTTTAACTGTACAATATTGTCAGAGCTGCTTCACAAACCTACCTGGAGAACCAAGGCTGGAAGACACAGAAACAATGCTCACATCTGAGGTTTAGCCTATGTGAAGAACAGTTTCGGTTCCTGATATGTCCTCAGAAATGAAGTACAACTTCAGGAGTGTGGAGGGATGATCGAGGGACAGGCCTATGTGTCCTTTTTTCTGTTCCTTCAACAGCATCTTGAAAAGCCTTCTGTAGGCCAAGCATTAGTTACTCTAGGCTCTGAGGTATTGGTAGTAAACAAAATGAACCAATGTTCCCTGTCCTTCTGAATCCAAGAAAATATTGATGATGGAAGGGAAAAAAAGACAAAAAGACAAAAAAGTAGGTAGATGTTCCAAATGATCAAAATATTTGAAGTTATTACTCTAATTTTTTATAGCCAATGAATCTTATGAGAGTTCATGGTAAATAAAATACTTATGATAA
>NW_007054714.1:0-848 GCF_000164805.1 Carlito syrichta | reverse complement strand
CCGCAGGTTCAGACCCGCCTGGGCAGCGAGACCACATCTCTACAATAAATCAAAAAATCAGCCGGGTGTGGTAGCACATGCCTGTAATTCCAGTTACTTGGAAGGCTGAGGCGGAAAGATCACCGGAGCCCAGCAGGTCGAGGCCGCGGTGGCCGGGAGCGGCCACTGCACTCCAGTCTGGGTGACAGAGTGAGACTCCAACTCAAAAAATAAAAAAAAAAAGAAAAGGAAAGCCTTGATCTGGCAGTTAAAGAATTACAAACAAGTGGGGCTGGGTGGCTCAGCCTGTAATCCCGCGCCTTTGGGAGACTGAGGTGAGTGGATTGCCTGAACCCGCGGATTCGAGACCCGCCTGGGCAACTTGGTGATACCTCATCTCTACAATAAACCAAAAATTAGCCAGGCGTGGTAACGTGCACCTGTAGTTCCAGCTACTTGGAAGGCTGAGGCGAAAGGATCGCCGGAGCCCAGAAGGTCGAGCCTGCGGTGGCCGGGAGCGGCCACTGCACTCCAGTCTGGGTGACAGAGTGAGAGTCCAACTTAAAAAAAAAAAAAAGGATTACAACAATTTCACAAGTAAAATGCTCTAATGGCAAGTTCTTGCTTCTGTAAACAGCTTCAGGCAATTTCCATAGTCTGTTACAAGATAAAACATTCTTTGTAAAACAAACCATCTCTTTAAAGGCTAAGCAAAAGCAAGGCCAAACAAGAATGTGTGGTTTAGCCAACTGCAGCTGTAAAAGAACCCCCCCACCCAAATCAAATTGTACTTAAACCCAACCCCGCTGAGCAGCGGGGCCCTTGCCTGGGACTTTGTGTCTCAAGGGTAAGTGTCCTCCAGCTGGCTC
>NW_007054713.1:0-810 GCF_000164805.1 Carlito syrichta | reverse complement strand
TCCCAGCGTTTTGGGAGGCTGCGGTGGGAGGATTGTTTGAGTTCAGGAGTTTGAGACCAGCCTGGGCAGCATAGTGAGACTCATCTCTACAAAATAAAAAATATAGAGAAATTTGCCAGGCATGGTGGTGCAAACCTGTAGTCCCAGCTATGCGGGAGGCTGAGGCAGGAAAATCTCTTCAGCCCAGAAGATTGTTGCTTCAGCGATCCGTAATTGTGTCCCTGCATTTCAGGGTGGGTGATAGAGTGAGACCCTGACTCAAGAAAGAAAGAAAAAGGCAATATCATGTGCTGGGGAGAAGCTACATTACATTAAGTACTAAAGCAGATGGTTGAACACACACAGACAGTTATTCTACAAGGCAAAAATAAATGCTAAGAAGGATATGTGCTCATTACATCTTTGTCTCTCAGTTTCAACACTGTCTTCTACAGTACGGAGCCAGGACTTTGCAAATCTCATCTCTCCATTGTGGCCTCTTCCTTCCTATCACCCTCAGTGCTGCCACAACCACGTGACTTCACCAGGCAAAAGCTTGTCCAGTTTTCCTGGTGTCCAATGCTGACCAAGCCGGGTGTTCAGGCTCCTCAGCGAGCCCAGATTCAGCCAAGCATGTACCCATCCCACAGGTTTGAGTCTCAGGTCTGTGGGTTCCTCCCCTGTGTCCTCCCTCTTTTTTTCATCCCCTGTGGGGTGGAAGCTGCTACCTTTATTTGCCTCTGCAATACCTTCCTGTTTTCTTTTTGCCTTTTCAGTGAACTAGCTGAAAATTCATCATAACATGTTAGTTTGCTCAGGTTGTTGTATCAA
>NW_007054712.1:0-1163 GCF_000164805.1 Carlito syrichta | reverse complement strand
CGCGTCCTTCCACACTGGGGACGGCATCCTCATGGCACTCCAGGCCTGGATACCATGGCCTGTTCCTCTGCCCAGTATCCGAGGGAGGATCCGCTCTGCCTGCAGTGCTCAGGTTAGTGCCGTCCCCAGGCAGCCCAGGCGCTCACTCTGGCCCTCCTGTGCTTCTGGACCTTTCCTTCAGGGTTTTCCCTGGAGTCGCTCCAGGCATGTACTCTCGCCACCTGCCTAAGCTTGTCCTGCCTGCAGCGCCATGCTCACTGCAGTCCCTGCAGCCCCATGCTCTCGGGGCACTTAAGGTGCACTATTCTAACCTGGGGTCAATGGGGGGGATGCCTGTCCCTGCTTGGCACGATGGTGCAGGCTGGACACCCAGGAACTGGGGCCTTGGGAGCAGTGCGGTCGCCACAGGGAGACGCCCCAATGTCTTAACCTGAAGCCCAAGGGTCGAGGGTGGAAACTGTGCATGACCCCGCGGGTCTCGGCCACTGGGGACTGCGTGACACTCGCTAAATTGTCTCAAAGAGAGAGAGGCTTCCCAGGTCTTGGTGAAGAAAAGTGAGAGGTTCTCATGAGTGGTTAACGATGCAGGTAAACCAGGGCCCGCATTGGGGTGGAGGCAGGCTGGGGTGGTCGGCCTGGAACAGTCCAGCCCTCCACCTCCCTGCCTGGCGTCCCTGCCATCTGGGCAATGGAGAAAGGTCATTTTGAAAGGTTGGCGACCAGGCCCGTTGCATCATGGTGGCGAGTCTGTGCACCCAGTGCTGGGAAAATGGCATCCCCAAGGAACTTCCCCCTCTTCACTGGGGACCTCAAGATGTCAGAGTTGCAAAACTAGAGAATTATTTGGAAGAAATGAAACTGTGGACACTGTTGAATTTGTTTGATCTTGCCCTTATGTAAATATGCCCCAGGGATAGGAGGTGGGAGGATAAGAGACTAACCCAGAGCTGGGGAGAGAATAAAAAAACAGTCTTATTCAGTCATAAAAAGTTCTTTCTATTTATAGAACTTCCAAATCATAACAAATTTTCCATAAAGTATTAAAACCAGTTTAAAAATCAACTTGGGTCAAAGACTGGCAGTTCACGGATGCACCTTATTTGCCGCCCACACCCGAGTGCTCTGAAGATCTGGTTGCATCCTGGGGTCCCAAACCTGTCAGT
>NW_007054711.1:5756-6577 GCF_000164805.1 Carlito syrichta | reverse complement strand
TCGACAGTGTAAAGCCCAGTTGTGGCAGGTCGCTTTCTGAAGTAACTTTTAAAGCATTTTTCATATCCTAAATTTGCACTCTTTGCAGACATGTGCACATATATTCTGCTTTCAGAATAATTTTGCAAATTGTACACAACAAACATAAAAGGTGGAAGCTTTTTAATAAAGAAATTGCATTTATAAATGATCTGTACTAGAATATAATAAATCTCCAGTTATAGTCAATGACTACCTGTGTTGTACAACAGATACCTTCTATTTTAGTTGCTAACAAAGGTTACATAACTCAAAAAAAAAAGAAATTTGAAGTGCAACAAGGTCAAATTTCAAAGATAAAAACTCAGCTTTCAGTAGAAGTTTTATTTTTCAGTTCTACAATTATTTATTCCAAGTCCAATATTTTTAGTAAAATATTATTGTATTTTATTGTAATTTACCTAGAAAAGCTTGCATTATAATTTTGCATGAGATTATAATTTTTTTTTTTATTTGAGTTGGAGTCTCACTCTGTCGCCCAGACTGGAGTGCAGTGGCCGCTCCCGGCCACCGTAGCCTCCACCTGCTGGGCTCCGGCGATCCTTCCGCCTCAGCCTTCCAAGTAGCTGGAATTACAGGCATGCACTACCACGCCCGGCTGATTTTTTGATTTATTGTAGAGATGAAGTATCACCAAGTTGCCCAGGCGGGTCTTGAACCCTCGGGCTCAGCAACCCACTCACCTCAGCCTCCCAAAGGCACGGGATTACAGGCTGAGCCACCGAGTCCGGCTTTGCATGAGATTATTAAATATCATTGATAACCTAGTTGTCAAAATTTGC
>NW_007054711.1:0-4444 GCF_000164805.1 Carlito syrichta | reverse complement strand
CACATTTTGTAAACATTATTTGTCACTGAAGGATAAATTCAGTATTTAGAAAAGAGTAACCATTAATTTTGATGCAATTGTATTGATAAAAAAGAAGTCATAAGTTTTAAATATAAAATGTAAAGAAGTTTTTATTTATCTTATTTAATATTCATTCATTAAAATGATTTACTCACCTAGTGAGCAAAAACCTTTTTTTTTTTTTTTTTGAGTTGGAGTCTCGTCTGTCGCCCAGGCTGGAGGGCAGTGGCACACTCCTGGCCACCGCAGCCTTGACCTGCTGGGCTCCGGTGATCTTCTGCCTCAGGCTTCCAAGTTGCTGGAACTACAGGTGTGCACTACCATGCCCAGCTAATTTTTTGATTTATTGTAGAGATGAGGTCTCACCAAGTTGTCCGGGTGGGTCTCGAACCTGCAGGCAAAAAACTTATTTTTAAAAAACAATTTGTTGCTAAAACATAGTGGAAATCAGTGACAATAAATTATTAAGTACATATGGGTAGCCACAGTATAAATTGTGTAGATGATACTGACTTGTTTTTAAAACACAGACATAAGATCAAAAGGCAAGTGGTCAAATATGTGTGAGTTTAAAGCAGAACATACACAGAATACAGTAATTGTCATTTTTGACATAAAGGATGCTTATAGTTAAGTTTTACATATGCAAGTCAAAATGACATTAGCACATATTTAAAAGAGCAGATACCTAACAGGAAAAACATATATATCTGTATACTTAGAGATAGCACATATGCATCTTAGTTTCAATCTATTGTTTTTGTTTTTCTCTTCTAAATTCTGAGAACCTAAATTTCCAGATTACTTTTACAGTCTGTTTATGCAGAAATACTAAAGATGTAATACAGAAACAAACTGCACTTAGCCACTATGTAATTACCTATCAGCCACAAAGAAAATACTGTTTAATGTATATAATAAAAATGAATGAGACAGTTGTTAATTAACAGTGTTTTAATACAATACTATTAAAAAGAATAAAATGTATTAAATATATAATACTATATATAAATATAATAAAATTTAAAGCCTATATTGCAAATAATGTCATAAGGAAAGATGTTTCTAGATTGACTAGAAGAAAAATACTGTAATGAGAGAGAAAATATAGTGGTTGTGAATAAGAAACATAAAATAGGAAAGTAGTAAAGATGTTCAAGTTGAGGACAGCTACTTTCTTTCTTTAAAAAGTCTCTCCTACAATACAAAAAAGGTTTTAGCAGCTCTATGTGTCATTATCAAAGAGTAGACTAGATGGACAATAACTTCAGGTGACTTAGGGATTTGTAAACTTGAAACTTGGGCAACTAAGAGAATGCACCAATAACAAAAGATAGGCAAAAAGTAGTTTAATTGGGCAAATTGAAGAGGTTTTTATGCCATTTCCAATATTCTATAGGTGAAAACTAGTTTGGGGAAAGAATAAGTTATACACACTAACAAATATACCTTCAGAGTGAGTCTTCTGGAAGATGAAACTCTCTGAGATGCCAAATATCAAGCTTTTCTGGTTATTCTCAAGATGTTTTCCATGTTGGAATTCTCCAGAAAACCAAATATCAGTTTACAGTCTACAAAGCTAATTTGGATATAAGCCTTCTAAAGCAATTTTGTTAAGATCTTCTGCATAAAATTGCGATAATATAGTTTATCATCTATGGTAGATTGAATAGTATTCCCCAATATTCATGCACATCTAGAAGTTGTTAATGTCACTGTATTTTGAAACAAGGTCTTTGCAGTTGTCATTAGCCAAGGATCAAGAATAGATCATACTGGATTACATTGGGTCCCAATGCCAATAACTAGTGTCTATAAGAAAAGTAGAGGACAGAAACAGAGAAATAGGCCTTGTGGAGTTGGAGTCAGAGACTGGAGCAGCTGTAAACCTAAGAAACTCAAAGGTTGCTGGGAGCCACAAGAAGCTAGGAAGGAGCAAGGAAAGATGCTTCCTTGACAACCACAGAGAGAGTTACATTATATAAGTATTTAATTGATATGAATTAAATTCTATACCAGACAAAAATAATTTAATATCACATGACCTATAAGACATACAACTAGCTTATCTGGAATTATCTGAAGAAAGTGTCTCTGCTATTATCTTGAAGAAAAAATTTTCTGTTAGAATTATTCAGAGACAATATGGTACATACAAAATTATGAAGATGATATTCTACAGGAAATTTAATTTCTATTCATGCACAAAATTGACTCTACGTGATTTTCTTTTTATATGATGACTGATTTTAGAACCTTATTTAGCATCTATGAAAAATGCAATCCCAGTGAGTGAACTGAGTGCATTTGACAGATATTGTGCTGTTATTATTATTATTATTATTATTATTTTGAGTTGGAGTCTCACTCTGTCACCCAGACTGGAGTGCAGTGGCTGCTCCCCGCCACCACAGCCTTGACCTGCTGGGCTCTGGTGAGACTTGCACCTCAGCTTTCCAAGTAGCTGAACTACGGGCACGCACTACCACTCCCAGCTGATTTTTGATTTATTGTGGAGATGAGGTCTTGCCAAGTTGCCGAGGTGGGTCTCAAACCCACAGGCTCAGACAATGCACTCACCTCAGCCTCCCAAAGGCACGGGATTACAGGCTGAGCCACCAAGCCCGGCTTGTGCTAAATTATTTAAAAGTAAAGTTCTAAGAACATCTGCATATAAAAGATACAGAAGAAGAAATGATTATAATTTGAGATAAATGACAGAGAAAGAGAAAAACCAGAGAGATACGTGATAAAGTCACACCAAAAATTATTTTTTAAAACCAACAGAAGGAAATTATGGAAAAGTGAGAATAAGAGAAAGCAGAAGAAAAATAGAAATTTGATTTGTAGCGACCCAGGGACTATTGCTTGATACCTCTCATTAAAGAGGTAAAAGTAGGGAAAGGAAAAAGTCAATGTTCAGAATTTATTTCATTCCACTAGCATACTTCAAGAATGTTGTAAGGAATCATTTGAAAATTGAATATCTACTGGTGATGTACAAACCAAAATATTTCTTTTCATGCTTTAACTAAATAATACAAATAATTGTTTTATTTTAGTCATATTATATTTAAGACCCTAATTTAATCAAATAATCCAGGTCATTTCATTTCATCTTTTTGGGGAGGGGTAAAAGAAGGGATGGGGGATATTTTATATAAATGTGAACCTAAAAAATAATGCACGTATATGTTAATCTGAGTCATGCATACGAATTATTATGTTACTAAGCCAATCACTTACATACATCATATTATTTAATTATAAAATAATCCTATGAGGAAGGCATTTATCATCAATATTTTAGAGATGAGAAAAGTGACTTGAAAGGACAGACTGAGAGCAAGGAAATGCATTTTTTATCTTGCAATGATGAGAAAATACGGCTACGTTCTGGAAAAATGCATAATTTAGGTAAAGACTAACTCTGCTGACTTTGTCTTTTCAGAAACACAGACTTCAAGCACGACCACCATTGTATACTCAGTGCATAGTGATCAGGACTCACCTCTTTCCTCAGAGTTTTCTGCCCAGTCCTCCTTGTGCCCTAAGGCCTGGCAGATTGGCAATCACTCTTGTAAAGGGAATTTACAAGTCCTAAGATTTATGCATTACAAAAGTTATGCAGATCACAGGACTTGTGACAACTCAGAAGGGGAAGCTAATGGAGATTCAATTCTCCTGTAGATTAGGTGCCCTCTGAGGGAATATCAAGAATTTCCCAAAGCTGCCCACTCAGAATGCATAGAATTAAAGGGAGGAGCCTCTCGGTGGCTCAATCTGTAATCTCAGCATTTTGGGAGGCACAGGCGAGTGGATTACCTGCGACTTCAAGAACCACCTGGGCAACTTGGCAAGACCTCGTCTCTACAATAAATCAAAAATTAGCTGGGTATGGTAGTGGGCACCTGCAGTTCCAGCTACTTGGAAGGCTGAGGTGGAAGGATTGCCTGTGCCCAGCAGGTGGAAGGATTGCCTGTGCTTGGTGACTGGGAACGTGTCACTGCACTCCAGTCTGGATGACAGAGTGAGACTCCAACTAAAAAAAAAGAAAGAAAGGGAAAATGTATCCTCCATTAGCTCTAAGGAATGTTTTTCAGGAATTTACAGGAGCACTGGGACCTCATCAAGACCTTCTCTAGGGGTTATGAGAATATGGGCAAACATTAGCAGGTCTCTGTCGCAGGATCTCCAAGACATTCCCAGATGGTCAATGCAGAAGTCATGGCAGTCACACCTACCTGATTATGACACCCCCAAGGGAGAGGATTAAATCCAGGGCTCTTATCACTTATCTAGAGTGTAGGCCCCTCCCTGTCTGTGGGAAGTGAAGCTTTCTTAAATAAATCTTTTCTCACCATTTTGTGGCACAATTTTTTACATTTACTCGGATCTCTGGGGTTGCCAACGTTCACCTCTG
>NW_007054710.1:0-759 GCF_000164805.1 Carlito syrichta | reverse complement strand
AGTGGTCTGGGGTCGAGGTGCCAGTTTTTCCACCCACTTTGGAGGTTGAGGCAGAAGCATCACTACAGCCTGCGATTTCGAGGCTGGCGGTGAATGATGGTCATGTCCCTGGCCCAAGCCTGAGCCACAGAGCCAGAGCCTGTCTCCCAAAACGTCAGAATTGTAAACAAATTCTCAACTGCGTGTGGTGTGTTCAAAGGGCGATTGGCTTTAGAGCCAGGAAAAATGGGATTTGGGGGAAGAAATTTTCCTGGGTGAGAGGTGTCCCTGGCCTTTCTTGGAGGAAGGGCCTTGTTGCTGAGTCGGAAGTCGGCCTGCCTGGGACGCATTTCTCACCTCAGAGAGGAAAGCTGGCATGAACCGGTCCAGGGAGCTTTGGAACTCCTGCACCAAAGCAGGGGCAGCCATTGGGCGAGGTGAGTTGGACCAGAAGGCACCGAGCTTAGGGGACCTCACATGTGGAACATAGGGTGGGGAAGTACTGAGGGGAGAAGGTTCACCTGAGAATGGATTTCTTTATTTCATTCTTTT
Organism: Carlito syrichta; assembly: GCF_000164805.1. NCBI lineage: Eukaryota > Metazoa > Chordata > Mammalia > Primates > Tarsiidae > Carlito > Carlito syrichta. The sequence goes on along the minus strand of NW_007054710.1, from coordinate 228 downwards.
CTTTCCTCACTAAGTTGCCCAGTCTGCTCTCAAACCACTCAAATCGGGGCCAACCTCTCGGCCTAGACCTCACAAACTGCTGCAATCATAGGCTTTCTATTTCATCAACATCCTGGTCTTCCTGCCTGGTCTTGAACTCTGGGCAGGATACCATCCTACCACTGAGGCCTGGTCTCAACCCAAGGTTTTCTGTGTTTGACTTAACGTCAAAATAGGGGATTGCTATGG
>NW_007054709.1:0-823 GCF_000164805.1 Carlito syrichta | reverse complement strand
GGTATCCAGACCTGGAGTGCCTTTGAGGATGCCGTCCCCAGTGTGGAAGGACGCGAATTGCTCCCCAGTGTGGAAGGACGCGAATCGCATGCGTGTGCACAACCTATGTATTTTATAAACCTCTCGTTAATTAACCAGAAAATTTTCATTATGCCTCCAATGTGAACCAAGGCAGTGGCACGAGAACTTCCAGGGCTCATAATTTGATATCATCCGATGATTGCTCAGGGGCAGAGGTACAGTCGCTGAGCCAGCGGCACTTGTATGTATTTGTTTTTCTGCCATGTTTCTGTAGGCCTCCATCATTCAGTTTTTAAATAGTTTGTACTTGTATTTCACCTGTCCATAATCAATGCCATCCCCGAGCAAGGCGATGTAAATTCTCAAGTACAGGTGTAGCTGCCTGCCCGTGTGCACCCACAGACTCTGTCTGACAAATGAAAGAGGGGCGGCCACGCAGCAACTGTCAGCTCTCAGTGTGTGTAGACAAGGGGATCAAAGCCTGCGGGGATTTCGCGCCCATCCGTGTTGTCGTGCCTGTGGCACCTAACGCCATTAGAGGGGGCTGGGCATGGCTCGGCGCAGGCAGCAAACTGACGTTTCCTTTCGCCCAAGCCTTGTGATTGTCGGACTGCGCTGGCCTCGGGTAGCCTTCCACGCGGTGCCCTGAAAGACTAGCCAAGACTGGGCTAGGCCACTCCCCACACCTTTGTGAGCTTGCCTATTCCCTCAACCCCAAAGGTCATCATTGCTTGTACCAGCTCCCTATCTCTGACCCTGAATCTTAAAGCCCACTCCCTAGTGACAGTCTCTGGGAGTGAGA
>NW_007054708.1:2427-4007 GCF_000164805.1 Carlito syrichta | reverse complement strand
CCCTAGTGAGCAAAACCTTTTTTTTTTTTTTTTTTGAGTTGGAGTCTCGTCTGTCGCCCAAGGCTGGAGGGCAGTGGCACACTCCTGGCCACCGCAGCCTTGACCTGCTGGGCTCCGGTGATCTTCTGCCTCAGGCTTCCAAGTTGCTGGAACTACAGGTGTGCACTACCATGCCCAGCTAATTTTTTGATTTATTGTAGAGATGAGGTCTCACCAAGTTGTCCGGGTGGGTCTCGAACCTGCAGGCAAAAAACTTATTTTTAAAAAACAATTTGTTGCTAAAACATAGTGGAAATCAGTGACAATAAATTATTAAGTACATATGGGTAGCCACAGTATAAATTGTGTAGATGATACTGACTTGTTTTTAAAACACAGACATAAGATCAAAAGGCAAGTGGTCAAATATGTGTGAGTTTAAAGCAGAACATACACAGAATACAGTAATTGTCATTTTTGACATAAAGGATGATTATAGTTAAGTTTTACATATGCAAGTCAAAATGACATTAGCACATATTTAAAAGAGCAGATACCTAACAGGAAAAACATATATATCTGTATACTTAGAGATAGCACATATGCATCTTAGTTTCAATCTATTGTTTTTGTTTTTCTCTTCTAAATTCTGAGAACCTAAATTTCCAGATTACTTTTACAGTCTGTTTATGCAGAAATACTAAAGATGTAATACAGAAACAAACTGCACTTAGCCACTATGTAATTACCTATCAGCCACAAAGAAAATACTGTTTAATGTATATAATAAAAATGAATGAGACAGTTGTTAATTAACAGTGTTTTAATACAATACTATTAAAAAGAATAAAATGTATTAAATATATAATACTATATATAAATATAATAAAATTTAAAGCCTATATTGCAAATAATGTCATAAGGAAAGATGTTTCTAGATTGACTAGAAGAAAAATACTGTAATGAGAGAGAAAATATAGTGGTTGTGAATAAGAAACATAAAATAGGAAAGTAGTAAAGATGTTCAAGTTGAGGACAGCTACTTTCTTTCTTTAAAAAGTCTCTCCTACAATACAAAAAAGGTTTTAGCAGCTCTATGTGTCATTATCAAAGAGTAGACTAGATGGACAATAACTTCAGGTGACTTAGGGATTTGTAAACTTGAAACTTGGGCAACTAAGAGAATGCACCAATAACAAAAGATAGGCAAAAAGTAGTTTAATTGGGCAAATTGAAGAGGTTTTTATGCCATTTCCAATATTCTATAGGTGAAAACTAGTTTGGGGAAAGAATAAGTTATACACACTAACAAATATACCTTCAGAGTGAGTCTTCTGGAAGATGAAACTCTCTGAGATGCCAAATATCAAGCTATTCTGGTTATTCTCAAGATGTTTTCCATGTTGGAATTCTCCAGAAAACCAAATATCAGTTTACAGTCTACAAAGCTAATTTGGATATAAGCCTTCTAAAGCAATTTTGTTAAGATCTTCTGCATAAAATTGCGATAATATAGTTTATCATCTATGGTAGATTGAATAGTATTCCCCAATATTCATGCACATCTAGAAGTTGTTAATGTCACTGTATTTTGAAACAAG
>NW_007054708.1:0-1587 GCF_000164805.1 Carlito syrichta | reverse complement strand
TTGTAGCGACCCAGGGACTATTGCTTGATACCTCTTCATTAAAGAGGTAAAAGTAGGAAAGGAAAAAGTCAATGTTCAGAATTTATTTATTCACTAGCATACTTCAAGAATGTTGTAAGGAATCATTTGAAAATTGAATATCTACTGGTGATGTACAAACCAAAATATTTCTTTTCATGCTTTAACTAAATAATACAAATAATTGTTTTTTTTTAGTCATATTATATTTAAGACCCTAATTTAATCAAATAATCCAGGTCATTTCATTTCATCTTTTTGGGGAGGGGTAAAAGAAGGGATGGGGGATATTTTATATAAATGTGAACCTAAAAAATAATGCACGTATATGTTAATCTGAGTCATGCATACGAATTATTATGTTACTAAGCCAATCACTTACATACATCATATTATTTAATTATAAAATAATCCTATGAGGAAGGCATTTATCATCAATATTTTAGAGATGAGAAAAGTGACTTGAAAGGACAGACTGAGAGCAAGGAAATGCATTTTTTATCTTGCAATGATGAGAAAATACAGCTACGTTCTGGAAAAATGCATAATTTAGGTAAAGACTAACTCTGCTGACTTTGTCTTTTCAGAAACACAGACTTCAAGCACGACCACCATTGTATACTCAGTGCATAGTGATCAGGACTCACCTCTTTCCTCAGAGTTTTCTGCCCAGTCCTCCTTGTGCCCTAAGGCCTGGCAGATTGGCAATCACTCTTGTAAAGGGAATTTACAAGTCCTAAGATTTATGCATTACAAAAGTTATGCAGATCACAGGACTGTGACAACTCAGAAGGGGAAGCTAATGGAGATTCAATTCTCCTGTAGATTAGGTGCCCTCTGAGGGAATATCAAGAATTCCCAAAGCTGCCCACTCAGAATGCATAAGAATTAAAGGGAGGAGCCTCTCCGTGGCTCAATCTGTAATCTCAGCATTTTGGGAGACACAGGCGAGTGGATTACCTGCGACTTCAAGAACCACCTGGGCAACTTGGCAAGACCTTGTCTCTACAATAAATCAAAAATTAGCTGGGTATGGTAGTGGGCACCTGCAGTTCCAGCTACTTGGAAGGCTGAGGTGGAAGGATTGCCTGTGCCCAGCAGGTGGAAAGATTGCCTGTGCTTGGTGACTGGGAACATGTCACTGCACTCCAGTCTGGACGACAGAGTGAGACTCCAACTCAAAAAAAAAAGAAAGAAAGGGAAAATGTATCCTCCATTAGCTCTAAGGAATGTTTTTCAGGAATTTACAGGAGCACTGGGACCTCATCAAGACCTTCTCTAGGGGTTATGAGAATATGGGCAAACATTAGCAGGTCTCTGTCACAGGATCTCCAAGACATTCCCAGATGGTCAATGCAGAAGTCATGGCAGTCACACCTACCTGATTATGACACCCCCAAGGGAGATGATTAAATCCCGAGCTCTTATCACTTATCTAGAATGTAGGCCCTTCCCTGTCTGTGGGAAGTGAAGCTTTCTTAAATAAATCTTTTCTCACCATTTTGTGTCACAATTTTTTACATTTACTCGGATCTCTGGGTTGCCAACGTTCACCTCTGGCTGCCAACT
>NW_007054707.1:2611-5143 GCF_000164805.1 Carlito syrichta | reverse complement strand
CTTTTGCTTTTGAAAGAGGCATTTTCCACCCCTACTTGCTCCTAGAATGTTCCTGGCCACATTGTTTCATGGCTGGAATTTCTTTTGCTGGATTTTTGTTTTTCAGATCTGACGCTGAACTTGCCTTTGCTTGTTTTCTTTTCTCCCTCTCAGGATCCCAAGTCCCAAGGTAAGAGAAGTACCTAGGGAGTGAATGCCAGTAAACAGGTCAGCACTGACAGAGTCTCTATGATAAAATGCATAAAGTAGGATTAATGGTGAATTTCATTTGCCAGGAGTGGCAACAGTATAATCATAGAAGTTCTTCCTCCATCATTGCACCTGCTTGTACAGCTCAAATTAAAACCTGAAACCCCCAAAACTCCACTTCGCAATGACTTTCAGTGTTGGAGCCTGTGAATTAAAGGCCTCCATTGTTTGCAAGGGTTATTTCCTTGCCTTTATCAGTTTCAAAGAAAGAGAATCTTCACTAACTTTTCTACTGATCCTTGTTAATCAGATCAACTTTATTTTGGATTCCTATTGAATCAAAAACAAACAGATTCATTTTAATCACTCTCATGTGTAACTTTGTTTCAGTTCAGGATTCTCACTGTGCTTCCATTTCCTTGTTATAAAGACTATTGGGCAGTTGGGGGAAATACAGAAATTACCCTAAATTCTATTCACTAAATATCAAAACTTTCAGACAAATTTTCTCAATTGTAAAATACTTTGGAACACCAAGTAATTATATGCAACTAAAACCCCACTGTTGGTTTACTTTCCCTTGTTAATTTATGATATATTACCTGTACTAAGGAAAACTAACAGATTAGCAAGCACTGGAAATAAAAAATATCTCTCAACATCACAAAAATAAAGACAAACATTTATTCTACTCATGGAATATTTCAGATTTCAGATAAAACTATTTAATACTTTCCACCTTTTTAATAAGCCATAAAGAATCTCAAGAGTATTTCCTTGGAGACAATGTTCTCAGCTCTTTGTAAATATATGGAAGAGGCTTTCTCCTGTGCCTGCCTCCTCCCTGGGCCATGACTCAGACACCCGGGACTGGGATTAGGGAATTTCACTCTGGGGCATGCTGCTCCTCTTCCTCCCTGGTCCTCTATCTTCCAGTGCTACTGAATCTGCATTTAAACCTCAGATCAGAAACAAACCTACACTCTCCTCCATGTCAGGCAATGAGACCAGAGACAGACATCATAGATATCTGGGCTCAGCCCTCAGTGACCTTCTCTGCCCTTCCTCCCTCACATGAACCCATATGGGGGATTCTTCCTATAGCAGGTGCTAGTACCTGGCCCTGAAAAACCTCCTGCTGGGCAGAGTCCTCCACCCCTGACTCAAAGCTAGAGTGCTGTCTAAGTGACATTAATGTATGGGAGGTAAGTGGCTTAGTTATCTCCTGAGCATTAGGTTGCAGCCAACCAAATGAGCAAAGGACACTTCTTTGGGAACACCCTAAGAACTTAGTTCACACTGACTGGAATGCAAAGGGTGACTAGCGGTCCTGACTTGCTGTGATGGAGGAGTTTGAGGGCTCAGAACTTTCAGTACTAAAATCTGAAAAATCCCCAACAAGCCAGATGACTGCTTTATCTCAGATGTCCATGTGACCTAGTGTAATGGGAGATGGAATGGAGCCTGACTGTCCCACACCATAGCCCTTCACCTCACAGTCCATGTGGTCTGCACAGACATTGTCAATACAGTCCATACCAGAAACCAACCCCAGGGAGGGGTCAACCTTCCCACAAAGCCACGTGCTGGCAGAGAGCTGGTAGACACACCCCCGACTGTAAGCACTCTACAGATAAATGAGCAGGATGTTCTTGTTGGAACTCCATCCCCTACAGTGGCCTTGCCACTCCCTAAGAAGGCTTCCTGAAGTTCTCCAGCTGACAGAAGAGAGGCCCACCTGCCAGACAGACCAGCATTGCTTGGGAGAGTTGTGTCTATAACTTTTCTTCTCCACAGTGCTCCATGTTACAAGAGATGGGTCCCAGGAGACCGCACCTTTGGTACAAGGGGAGGCTGGACCACATGCCACATGGTATCAGGATGCATGAAGATGCTGCCTCCTGGGATGAGTCCAGTCCAGTCCACCCCACAGGCCCCAGAGAAAGGGCACACCCACCCTTAGGAGAGTAGGGTGGGATAACCCTGTTAAAGGCACATATGTGAAGAGGATGAAAGTCTGTGATCCACAATTGAAAACACACAACCCCTCTGTTTCTTGCTATATCATAGACACATCACTTACTTTGTCTTCCACATTGCCTCTGAGCTTATGGTCACCAATCTCTGAAGGGCACTTGGCCTCCAGCTATTCAGGATAATGTGGGGAAGTTTGGCTGCCCTTTCCACTGCATTGGATTGGTTTCAAGTCAACAGAGAGAATTCGAGGCAAAGGCACAGGGTGTGTTGGAGAAAGAATAGGTAAATAAGCAAGTTTGGTGACACTGGTCAGCATACATCCTCATGGCCCAGACCCAAGTCACAGCCACCACAGCTTCTGGGGCC
>NW_007054707.1:0-2001 GCF_000164805.1 Carlito syrichta | reverse complement strand
TGGGGGCACTCAATTGACCACAGTTATCAAAAGGCTTTAAACAAAGTAGGCCCTGTGTTCCACGAATTTCATTTTCAGAGATCCATCATAAGGAACTAATTGAAGCCTTAGACAAAGATTGAAGTGCATGGCCTCCAACAACATCATTAATTCAAACAATGGAAAAAATCCCAAACCGACTCAATGCCAAGAATGGGGAGATCATTAAATAGATTGCTTCTCAGCCGGGCTCGGTGGCTCAGCCTGTAATCCCGCGCCTTTGGGAGACTGAGGTGAGTGGATTGCCTGAGTCCGTGGGTTTGAGACCCGCCTGGGCAGGCGAGACCTCATTTCTACAAAATATCAAAAAATCAGTCGGGCATGATAGCGCATGCGTGTAATTCTGGCTACTCGGAAGGCTGAGGCGGAAGGATCGCCAGAGCCCAGCAGATCGAGGCTGCGGTGGCCGGGAGCGGCCACTGCACTCCAGTCTGGGCGACAGAGTGAGACTCTAACTCAAAAACAAAAAAAAAAATAGATTGCTTCTCAAAAAGGCTGGAAAATTTCTAAAAACAGTAAATAATGTAATAAATGTTTAGGGTATCATTTTGATTGAAAAAGTCTGGGAACAAAACAGAACATAAAATATGATCTTTATTTGTGATTATATTTACATGTCTAACAAAAATATAGGAATATTGCCAAGGGTCAAATCTGAATGAAAGGATGATTTCTCTTATGTAAATTTTTGTATTTTCTTAAATTGTATTCAAATTATTTGTACCAGAAGAAAAAAAAATTAGTAAACTATTTTAGTCTATCTGTATGTAATTCAGAACATCAGCAGGACCCTTGGGAGTGAAGTGACCACACGAAGCACTCACTCTTTCAGCCATCAGGGTACTACTACTCACTCTCCTTAACTGTCAGTGAATTGACCACTGGCCTCATGTGTGGGTCTCTGCCAGCCCCTCTGCTCCTCTCCTGGCTGAATATAGTTCATCAAGATGCTAGGTCCCATGGGAACTCTGCATCCAACAGAGAAACATCCCAGACCCTGGAATGGTGTAACACCCACCTCGTGAAATAATAAAGACTGCACAACAATCAAACACAAAAAATCCAGTGGTGGAAACTGACAGACTCAGAAAAATGAGCACGGAAGGAGGGTGGGTGTTGCTCCCTCCCATGGGTCCCTTCATCCTCTGGTTGCTCCAATGGCATCAAAGATGGGTCCTGGTTGCTGGGGGAGCTGACAAGCTTCCCTGAGTGCTCAGCCTATTTCGTTCCCAGTGGGCAGGTGAGGCAGCAGCTCCAAAATGGAACTCTGTGCAAACTTGTGATGACTCACTTAGGAATTGTGTCAAATTTTAAACTGTTTTTTAAAATCAACCACTGAATAATTGAAGGGGAAGAGATGCCCAATTGACATCCTGCACCAGACATCAGTTACCATGCCACATCCTCTCCTCCCAAGACAGGTGTCAAGGGTGAGAGTGGCTCCCACCCATGCGGCCCCCCACCCTGTCACCATCCCGGCACTCTCTTGCTGTCAGATTCCCATCTTGTCTCTTCTCCATCAGCCTCTCCTTCCAACAGAGAGTAAACATCCCTCCAAATAAATAATTGATAAAAACCGAACTTTTAGAAGTGGTGACCCTCAAATCTCACTTAGAAATTCTCGTTTTGACAAGATGTTTGCCAAAACTATTTCCCAATGTTTTTTTGGAAAACCACCAAAGTCTAAATTACCAGCAAAATAAAGTATAAATCAGAGGCCACATTTTTTTCACAGTTAATGGCCTTGGGGAAAAGGTGAACAGTTTTAAAATAGTAAATGACGGATGAATCATCCAGTATATTCCACTGATGGTCGGAGTTCCCGCTGTCATACATGAGTCCTGGTCTCCCACCCAGGCATCTTTCCCCTTGTGCTGTTCATACCGCACAGGGGGCTCCGTTCTGCCATGTTCAGATTCAAAAATAGAGTTCACATTTGAATGTGTAAAACTGCATGACTGG
>NW_007054706.1:0-1164 GCF_000164805.1 Carlito syrichta | reverse complement strand
GTTTTTTTGTACTCCTTTATACATCTCATTCCCTAGAGCATGTTTAAAAAATCTCCAAGCCGGACTCGGTGGCTCAGCCTGTAATCCCACACTTTGGGAGGCTGAGTTGAGTGGGTTGCCTGAGCCTGTGGGTTCGAGACCCGCCTGGGCAACTCGGCGAGACCTCATCTCTACAATAAATCAAAAATTAGCTGGGCGTGGTAGCGCACACCTGTAGTTCCAGCTACTTGGAAGACTGAGGTGGAAGGATCACTGGAGCCCAGCAGGTCGAGGCTGCAGTGGCCCCAGCCACTGCACTCGAGTCGTGGCGACTGAGTGAGACCCCAACTCGAAAAAAAAAAAAAAAGATTTCTGATTTAAAGTTTGTGTGAAAATCTAAAAACCAAAATGGTTACTTTTAAATATTTCTAGATTTCTAAAACCAAATAACTCCTTTCTGGATACAATTATGGGAAACTTTCATTGCATCTGTGAGATCATCTCCCATGTACTCATGTACTACAGTAAATTCACAGCTTTTGAACCCTGCAACAAATATATATGTAACAAGCTGTCTGTCATTGTGCACAGTGTCAGCTCTCTCTACTGGGTACAAGCAATTTAGTTTCCAAGTATAGAAAATGGAGTTCTGAATGCAGTCTCATTATATGATGTCTCGTTTAACCATGCTTATAGAAATAGACTTCTTTACATTTCTTATTGTTACTTTATAGCCTTCCCCACCTACCCCCTCCTCTAGAAGAAAAGAAGAAACTCATGCAAGTTAAACTGAGTTAATAATAATAGCCATAGGGACCAGATTTTGAGCATTTATTATATGTTCACCTACGCTATAAAGAGCTGAATCATTGTAATGTTATTTAACTTGCACAACTGCCCTGTGAGGTGAATACTATCTACATTCCAAGTTTGGGTTAATTTTTCTCATGTTACAAGCAGTCTGGAGGTAACCTGACCATGCCTGTGTGGCAGTTTTATGAAATCATTAATATCCCAGGATCTTTCCAACTTTCTCTTCACCATCCTGGGTATTTAGCTTTTACTATAATGGTCATGACATGGCTGATGCATCTCCAGGTACCATGTCTGTGATCCATCCAGGGAGAATGGGGCAAAAGCCTTGTCTCTTCTCTGGTGTTGATTTATTTAGGGAGGCAAGTCCTT
>NW_007054705.1:0-907 GCF_000164805.1 Carlito syrichta | reverse complement strand
GCAGAAGGATTGCCGGAGCCCAGCAGGCAAGGCTGCGGGTGCCCGGGAGCTGCCGCTGCACTCCAGTCTGGGCGACTGAGCGAGACTCCAACTCAAAAAACAAAAAAAAAATTTTTTTAAGGTTGCTAAATGAGCAGATATGTGTTCAAGTAGATGGAGTGATCTTTTTTTTTCTATTCAATTAAAAATTTTAGATTTGGGGGGTATACATGAGTACATGTCAGATGGACATATTGTTTAGTGGTGGGAACTGGGTCTCAGGCAGCCCATTTCCCAGATAGTGAACGTTGTACCCTGCAGGTAGTTTCTGAACCTTAGGTCCCTCCCCCCTTATTAGTGTCTGCAGTGCCTGTTATTTCCATCCTTGTGACTATTTAGCTCCCACGTGTTTGGCTTTCTGTTTCTGAGTCAGTTTACTTAGGATGATGGTCTTCAGCTCCATCCATGTTGCTGCAAAGGACGCAATTTCATTCTTTTTCATGGCTATATAGTATTCCATGGTGTACATATACACCACATATTCATTATCCACTTAATAGTTGATGGGTATGTCAGTCGATTTCACATCTTTGCAACGGTGAATTGTGCTGCAGTGAACACGTGCGCATAGGTGTCTTTGTTATGTTACAACCTTTGTCCCATTGGGTTGATACCTAGTAGTGGGATCTTATGGTAGATCTACTTTTAATTCCTTGAGAAGCTTCATATCACGTTCCATAGAGGTTGTCCAAACTTACGCTTCCACCAACAGTGTTAGTATTCCCTTTTCTCCGCATCCATGTCGGCATCTATTTTTTGAGTTTTTAATCATGGCCATTCTGACTGATGTGAGGTGGTATTTCATTGTGGTTTTAATTTGCATATCCCTGGTGATGAGTGATGTTGAACACTTTTTCATGTTTGTTGG
>NW_007054704.1:0-953 GCF_000164805.1 Carlito syrichta | reverse complement strand
AACTGGTATTATTCCACAGAGCACACTTTGAGAAATGTTGGTGAAGGGGAAAGAGCTCTGCCAGGAATAAAGAGGATTATATTCTGGGCAAAGAATTTAATTATGCTGCAAATCACTTGCGAACCTTGGGCAACTCATGTAAGCCCTGTGGGTCTCCGTATCCTAATCTCTTAAATGGCTGTGGTAGGGAGTGTGATGTTGGACAAGATAAGCCTTAGAGCCCTTCCAGTTCTAAATTTCTATGATTGTCTAGAGTTGCTCAGCCTTCCCAGCAAGGCTGGGAGAGTGCGCCAATAAGAAAAGTCAGAGGGTTCACCCTAGACAGACAGCTTCAGCAAGAGACTGACGCTTGATATTCTCCTGTCCCAGCTTGAGGTAAAGAAAGGAAGACCTCAGAACATAGGACCCTCCAGCAGATGAAGGCCTCTTCTTCAGGAGGCGCTATTTTGAGCCTGGCCCTTGCCAAGGTAAAGCCATACTCTTGTTAAGCTTATTAAATGTCTCTTATGTATTCAAATAAGCTTTTTAAAAATTTTTTCTTTTATTCATGAAGTCAACAAAACATCTGGGTCTTTCATCATACCCCCTCCTTCCCCACCGCCCAACTTTCCAATACTGAAATAACCTATCCATGCACCCCAGAGGAGAGATGTCACCTGGCTTTATATGAAGCTCAAAAACAGCCTCTCCTTTCAAATCACATAAATCCCTGAAATTTTTCTCTCTTTTTTTTTTTTTTTTTTTTTTTGTCAATAATTGTTCACCTTTCTTTTTCCTTTCCAGGGCCCACTCTGTGCTCAGGTCAACAACCTGGCTAAGTGTCCAGGTCCCCATCAGCAAGTGCTCTGTGTTCTTTTTCAAAACATGCACACATGTTCTGCCTCTTATTTCCTGAGTGGTCCCACACCTGGAGTGATCAGAGTCCAAAAAGTCAAGCCAGGAAATTGAGTTCT
>NW_007054703.1:0-623 GCF_000164805.1 Carlito syrichta | reverse complement strand
GTTGTTGGGTGGAAAAATCTGTAGGTATCTTTTAAGTCCATTGGTCGCATGTCAAGTTTAGGTCTAGATTTCCTTGTGATTTTTATCTAGATGACCTATCTAGGGCTGCCAGTGGGATATTCATGTCCTTGCTATAATAGTGTTAGAGTCAATCTCTTTTTTTAGTTTACTTTGTAGTTGCTTTATAAATGCTGGTGCTCCTGTGTCAAGTGCATATGTTTAGGATGGATATTTCTTGTTGATGGATTGAATCTTTTATCATAATGTAGTGTCCTTTTGCATCTTTTTAAATTTTTGATAGCTTAAAGGTTGTTTTGTTTGATATTAAGATTGCAACTCCTGCCTTCTTTTGTGATCCATTTGAGTGGAAACTCATTTTTCAGCCTTTAACTTTGAGTCTGTGTGCATCCCTTGAAGTAAGATGAGTCTCCTGGTTGCAGCAAGTAATTGGGCCAGTTCATCATTCTGTGTCTTCTCAGTGATGCATTTAGTCCATTCACATTCAGGCTGATTATTTTTTATGTTATTTATTTATTTATTTATTTATTTATTTTGAGTTGGAGTCTCACTGTCACCCAGACTGGAGTGCAGTGGCTGCTCCTGGCCGCCGCAGCCTCGACCTG